>NC_049981.1:15445414-15484251 GCF_000003815.2 Branchiostoma floridae | reverse complement strand
ACTACTTGCGAGAGTAGTGAACCAGCGGTCACTACGGAGGATGGTACTCAGGCTAAGGCCCAAGAGCGCACGCCCGGGTATTTTTACGGAGTTTTAATAAAAATGGCCAGCTGGATGGTTTGGCTGTCAAAAAAAAACTAGTACATGCTTAGGCGTCCCTGGGCTAACGTCACATTTCCAAACCGGTACTCGGCCGGGCTGTTTGTGGAAACGAAAAATAGAAATGCTTACGTACAATTATACCCAAATAATGCCCACGACTATTCTCTTTGCGCCTTGTGTAGTTTGGTGTCTTTTATATCATACTTTTCGTTCCCAAAAGCTGTCTGGCCGGGCCCCGGTTTGAAAATGGGACTAATAAGAAGGACAGGGGCAGGTAAACCACTTGTAAGCCGACCAAGGTAAATGGTTACCAGGCTACTACTTGGCCGAAGGCTTCTCTAGACTTAAGTAACGGTGAAATGGGACAGGGTGTGTGTTATAACTATATAGAGAACTGGTGTAGTTGCCTGTATCGTGGTTTGGTTCACGTTCGTCATTAGGGTCATGTCGGGGTCGACGTCATGGCGGCCATTGACCGAGATGTGTCATGGTCTCAGTCTGTGCTATATAATCTCCCTTGGACTTTTTTTAGGCCAATACACATGTAGTTTAAATATTTCTATGTCAGGAAAATGTGGTGCAGACTTGGGACGCCTTACAGCTTGTTCAGGAACTGCAGAGCCGTTATTGTGTAAATCTGTTGAAGAAACGACGGATTTTCATGAAAATAGGAGCAATGGCCTCGTGATTTGCGTCATAAGTTAGATTCGCCATGACACACAAGAAACACGCGAGGCCTAACGGATCTTCGAATTCTTGTGTTATTTCTGCAATCATGTACATTAAGAGTTTCATGTTGCTTAATACCATCGCAATGCTACTTTATTCTCTAATGTACGCAGATTTACACATAAGCCATTTTGTTGTGACAAATAACTTGAGTTGTTGTAATACATATTTCAACCGCTTGGGAGCGCTTGACTCACGATTGTATGTCTTGGGTAACACTACCTGATTTAATAAATCTTTTTCTTTTGATGAATCAGTCCTCGCATTGATTGAAAGTGATCGAAGCATAACCGCACCCAAATGGAATATATCTTAATAGAATGACATGCCCGTTTTCAGTTGATTGAAATGATAATTTGAATGATGTAACATAGATATCAATAGATAAATGAGAGAGAGAGGCGCGTCAATGTAGTCAGATGATCTTTAATACACGGACAAATCCACATTTCGTGTATAGTAAGATAAAGTTGCGTTCACAAACCTTTCATCGTCACATATAAAAGAAAAAAAATGTCGGCAAATATATGTACGATTACGGTCTTTACTGTCCATCATACCGAAAGGAGCGACTGTGGAAGCTAGTAGTGAATCAGTAGTGTCATGTCCTTTAAGCTTTGACGCACGACAGTCAAAGGTTAAGAATAACTGCAAACAAGAGGTCAAAGCCGGTGTTCAGACCGGAGCCCAGCTGTACCAGCGCAACACAGTCTGACAGTTTACCGTGACACAGGCTCCACAGATACACATGTTCCCATAATAGCGCTGATGACGTCGGTCGTCAAAGAGTCAGCTTGAGCAATTCAACAGACGGGGGCTCCTGACTGATCCTGTCTAGTATCCACCCCTCAGGTTTTCTCTCTGTGATAACACTTTCTAGTAGCCGCAACACTATCAAATACATGTAACTACCTTGATCCAGTCCCGTGGCCCGAAATGCCCCAGTCAGTACGTACCCCGGTTATATCTAATACCCGTTGACGTATGCTTTACCCGCTGACCTAGGCTAGAGCAAGGACATTGATATACAATCCTTGGCTAGAGCCTAATAGAGGAAGCACGAACTGTAGCCATAGCAGGATATGCGCAATGTATGGTATAATTTTATAACTGAGTAAACAGTATATCAATGCAATATGGGTATCAATTTTTTATCATTTTTTTTTCGAAATGGCAATGTCGAAGAAGAGTCAGACAACTCAAAGTCTCTAACCAAGGTCTTACAGTATTACATGTACTATTACCTTGACCTGTAACGCTACACGTGATTTCGCGTTGCTTCTCACTGCGTGTGACTTGAATCTAATCATAAGGCTAGACTTAAAGTAACAGACAGAGTGTCTCTGGTTCGAGGACAGATATTTTCCAATATTTCGCAACAAAGTGAACTTTGGCTTCCGCACACAAACACTGTGCCTCTTGTGATCTCTTGTCCTTGGCTTCCTGTTTTCTACTTCTTCGGCCTATTAAAGACATTCGCAAGCCTCGTCAAAAAATCTCACTGAGACGATCACACGACACGGAAACACTGACATATAATATATGAAAGGAAAAGAGGAACTGGAATAGTGTCCTCTTATCATGATATGTCCTAATGGACCCAACACATGACATCAATGCTCCACAGTTGAAACCATTACTATTAAACTTGCTATTAATTTAGATTTTATTCATCTGTGCTTGGAAGCTTCGTTTCTTACTTTTCATGTAAGTCAGTATATATAACATCGATATCTTATGTCGTTATTGAAATAAAACAAGGCCCAAGCACATTACAAGCCAAGTGAACAAATCAGAAAACACCCCTGTATTCCTTACTTGAGTGGGACCGCCCGTCATATGATCCATTCATTGGCGTTGTCCCGTGCAAACATGGACGGAGCAACATGACTTCTCCCCCGACAAGACTTCTCCCTCCCTCCGTAGCGATGTTCAACGGACTTTTCCTCAGAAAATGAAATCCATTGAGGCCAAAATAGTTGTCCTCGGCGCTCAAGGTAAGATTAAAGTCGTGCTAACTTTGTAGTAAATACGTAAGTTTTGGGGAGGGGGGCAGGGCCCTGTATACTAAAGCGGAAGTGCAGTCTCGTCGTTCGCAGATCGCATTTTGTTACCTTGACCGTCAAACTTGGATGGACCTGGGGAATTGGAGACCTTACAAGATCCCAAACTGTTTGCAGAACAACATAAGTGCTGTTTATTGTAAGGAAAACCATGCAAAGATAGCTGTTTTTCTACATGTTCAAAGTTCGCATTCCGTGTGGGCCGTTTGAAGTTACATGGTTGTACAGCGGGTGGCAAAGCTCACCTGTTACTGTTAGCGCAAGATTTCTTTTGTTTTTCCAATTTGTTATGAAAATTATATTGAAATAGAGATAGAATATAACTTTGAAGTATGATTGGATTTCAGGAAAAATATGAGGTCTGACAACAATTCCATTGTACCTTTTGGACACATTTAATTGAACATAGATTATGAAATTCATTTATTGAAATTGCAACAAGGCAATACAGAGGGCATCCCAGGCAGCAATACTAATGTTGGGTGCCATCGAACACACAATGTCATACATTTTACAGTTGAACATTTACATAGAGTAAGGCTGCGTAGTAATGACAAGCATTGAAGAAATTGCCTATGCAGTTGTGTTTTGCAGGTATTCGTGCAGGTAATATTTTCTCCTGGGGGAGTGAATTATGTGACAAAATCATGTGACTTATGGATTGACCTACTTTCTATAATTAGCTCTAGCCTGAAGTAGTGTTTTTCTTACTGACAATATGTTTATATATGCAAATTTTGTTCCTATTTGGGAATCATGCCCCAATTCTCAGTTCTACTAACTTCTACTGCAAAGATTTGACTAAAAGATTTGGTCTATTCCAATATCTGTATGTGTCTAGTATAGTCTTCTTGAGCGCACAGAGTTGCCAGTACGCCCTTTGGACTCACATCGGTCACAAAGGCAAAAGTTCATAGGGCAAACTGAACACCTGTTCGAAGAAAAAAACTTAAATGTTGATAACACTGAAACATCTTTGTTGTTTTTGTCCCATAAAAAGTACTAGTAATAAACATAAAGTAAGTACTATAGTATTCAGCATCTTGGTACTGAAAATTATGTTATATAACGCGTTATATATATATCATGTTTTATATATATATATGTTACATGTGTAACATTGAATTTGGAAACTTTCAGACAATACATTCACTACCACTATTCATGGTTGATTTCTAGTCTGCTCAAAACAGACTACGGTCCAAACAACCCATGCACTAGTCTGTAACACACATGAAAAAACACCTTGAGTTGTTACTTAAACCAAGACTCAGAACCTTCTAACTGGCACAGTGGGTACATTTTTATTTTCTTTAGTAAAAAACAAACAAGCTACTTCAGTACAAGGGGATTTGTTGTTCCTTTAAAGCCATGTGTATTTTGGCAACCATCCCCCAATTTAACAAAGAACACATTCACTTTGGCCACGCTATATCTTTATGCCACATCATTACAATAGCAAATTGGTGCCAAAATGTGACTGAAGGTTGATTATATAAAAGAATAACTTTATGAAAATGTCTCAAAATATTTGACACAGTAAATTATACTAAATGGTAATGTTACCATTAATTCAAGGAGGTTAAATATGTACCAATGTAATTGTTGAAAAAGATATTTCTCACTGATTTGCTAATTAATGTTATCCCAGATCTTTGCTGATTTTTAGTATTTATTTAAAAAGTGTCTTAACGTCAGTTTGATATGCTTTCTGGTGCAATGTTACAATTAAGAAATATGATATAGATGAAATTCATCTTGAGAATTAGGACAAGTTAAAACGTAAAAAAGATTAGTGAACTGTTAGTTTGAATTAACTTTTGTATGACAACCTTAAGTATTACTAAATATAAGCCAAGAAAAACTTCTATTATCTCTTACAAAATGTACTGTGTACACCCTAATGTAGGAATGTAGGGGATTTTAAGCTGGATAAAAAGAATACAGATACTGCTTTTATTAATATGAAATTCATTGGCAAACTAAAAGTTACTCTGTAATACTAATACAAATAGATGGATATCTACATGTATAAATTTATGTAAGTGTTATGTCATTTTTGTTTAGTTTACTTGTACTTACCAAACTAGATGATGGGGGTTCAGTTAGCAATATGATCTGATGCTCGCTGTCTTCAAGTTAGTAGTATATGAAACTATGCAAGCAGATTTCACAGTGACTGTATGAGAATAAGAAGAAATAGGAAGAATGGGCAGGAGCAGGGCTCTAGCCAGCTCGACATTTTTTTTCCGTCAGCCAATTCCCATTGTCGCGAAAACACCATTCCAGGAGTTAGAGAGACTGAACTGAGACCTCGAAAAACGGGTTTTAATGAGATTATCGTATGCGAAAGGGCACCGACACACATTGTCAACATTCATAACAATAGCAAAACAAACAGTGTGTGGCTTTTACGGCCGTGGACGGCATCCCCAAGCAGCCTGTAGCTTCCACCAAGAAACTTTTATCAGATTTTTGTCCGTCAAAGTTGACGAATTGGTTTTAAAATATTTCCGTCACACGCAGCAAATTTCCGTCAATTGACGGAAAAACGGACGCTGGCTAGAGCCCTGGGCAGGAGGTATGCAGGTCTCAAAATACTGGCTACATGTACTTTTGTGCATCCAAACATGCAGCTGTGCACCTAATTTTTGACTGGGTTTTCACAAAAAAAGCTCTGTTGTATCAATCAAAGTTTGCTGTAGAATTTCAGATTCAAGCTTTGAACAGAGGTAGTAAGGCTTGTATTTAACTTGTAATAGGTATTGATGACATTGAAGAATTGAATTGAATTGAAACATACATTTTTTCTTTGCATTAAAATTTCTAGGTGAAGTGTACCAGTGGACCTACATTTTCATTTCCAAAATGAATTTCGGGCCCTGGGGTGAAATTATTACTGGAAGGGATTCAAAGTCACCAGTCTAATCCTAGGTCAAACACACAGGGCCAAATTTGTTTCTCAAGTTGCGAACCTTTGGTCTTGTCCCTGAGAAAACTCCTTAAGGAACAACGCCTCCTTGTGAGTACACAAGGAGTCCATAGTTAGCATCTCAGCTAGGGAAAGTGTGTACACAAGCCCTGCAGAGCGCTAGATAACCTTTCTTCATGTAACAGGAGCCTTTGTCCCCACTAAGTACACTGAAGGACAGCCCCTGTTTTCAGAAGAGAACCAAAGGAACGTAGTATGTTGTTTGGCGGCAACTCTGAAAAGAAAATTTTCTATGATTGTAAGAGATCATTTTCAAGGGAAGCTGGATTGTATACCAACTCAAAAATGGATTTTCCGAAATTTTTTACTGTCTAACCCCAGTCTTTGTCAAAGAATCCATAGCTTCTGTGACATCACATTATGCAGATAAAACTACCAGTATCTGACCTATTACTTAGTTGATACACTGCTCATTGAGTCACATGTTCTATCCGCATAACATGACATCAGAGAGGCAGTGGATGGTCCATTCCATTCTCAAACTTTGTCAGAGTGGAGTTGGGCAGTGAAAATTTGGTTAAGTCATTTTCATAAAAATCAATTTCCAACTTAATAAGACTTAGTTTACAAATAATTTACCAACCAACTCACCAACTGTTGAATACATGTCATCTCCAAGCAGACGTAGGGCTTGGCTCTGTGTTGCAACCATGTTAATTAATGATGTTTTCAGTCTTTTGTACAGTTCAGCTGAAATCTACTAATTTCTAGTGGTCCCATCTCTGAGAAAAGAAAATCATCTAGTAGAAAGCCTCAAAACATGCCTGAAACACTGACCCAACCTACTACTTTATCATGAGTAGTACATCTGCTTGGAGATCAGTTCAATAACATACATGTCTAACCTTTTGTCAGAGGTGAATTGTAGGTGAAGTTTTATGGCCTTGTGGAGTTTAGTTTAGCAACAGGGTGATAATTGGTGAAGAGGCAATTTGTTGTTGTAAGCAATTTACGACTTCCTATTGACTCTAGGGCCATTTTTGGCTTCTTATATATACTGTGGAATAGTGCCAGGGCAAGTAAGGTATATAGGTAGCCATCTTTTGATACACATAAAGCTCTGCTAAGATGATTGTCCTGGAGCTGTATATATGAAGTATTCTTTCTGATTAAAAAAAAAAGCTAAAGCATAACATAAACAGAGATTGTTTTATTCTTTGTTTATTCTAACAGGCTTAGTTGTCTACTTACAGACCTTGTTTTCCTATCTGTTTATTTTAACAATAACAGCTTTTGTTGTCTATTTTTTCTGCCCTCTCAGGAGTCGGCAAGACGAGTGTTGTGATTCGCTACGTAGGAAAGCTGTTCAGTAAACATGTCAGCCCCACCATTGGGGCCTCCTTCTTCACATTTAAGATGTAAGTACTTTCTTTAAAGATCCTTGGATAGTTTCATCATGTTGGAAAGTCATTTAGAATATACAGTAACATACTAGTAGTGTATTTCGTACCACCCGAGGTCACCAGCCCGACTGTGGGTTGGATCGCCAGACGGCCGAAGGAAAGAAGACACATTGTTTCAACCTTCGCCAACAAATTATTCTGTAAGAACATCAATTCAAGAAAAATTTGAATTAAAAAACTCTTTGCTTGCAGTGGAGTGCATGGAGTGAGTTCTATTTATCGATGGAAGCCTGTGTGATACAACTGAAAAGCCTTTGTCAGGGCTCGAAATTCATTGTTTTGGATTAGGTGCACTGGTGCACCCAGCTTAAAAAATTGGGTGCACCAAGACAATTTTTGGGTGCACCACATGAAATAAAGTAGAATGTCAAAAAAAATCTAGTAACAAAACTTAGTTACAAGCTATCAAATTCTTAAACAAGTAACATGACAGACATTTTATTCTCTTTCTAACACTTAGATGTCAAGAATATGATGTATACAGTCAAACCTGTATTAGGGGCCACCTCTACAGAGGGGCCACCTGTCCATAGTGGCCACTTTTTGTCGGTCCCTTGGGTATTTTATCTACAAGTTGCCACCTCTATACAGAGGCCACCTGTCTATAGTGGCCAAATTTGTCCGGTCCCTTGAGTGGCTGCTATAGACAAGTTTGACTGTACTAGTATACTTGATATCTTTCCATACATAAACCTAAGAAAATATTTGGGTGCACCCTGTGCACCCACTGAAAAAATTGGGTGCACAGTTTCAATTTTGGGTGCACCTGGGTGCACATACACTCAGTATTTCGAGCCCTGCTGTGTGGTACCTAAAATTATCACCCGGCCCGGGCATAATGAACTCTACTTCTCCTTGTCAATTTTTTGTTAGACTTGACAAGTTTGGAAAATTGAATTAGAATTGAGTTTTGTTTTATGCTCTGTTTTTTTTTTCTTCTTCAGGACAGTGGATGACTACAGGGTAAAGTTACAACTGTGGGACACTGCAGGCCAGGAGAGGTTCAGGTCCATGGTCAGTGCTTTCATGTTCGCTTTCTTCTGGATTTCCTTGTTCATGTCTATTACATACAGGACATTAATATTGACTAGAGAAATGGAACATTTCTTGAAAATCCTTTCTAGTTTACAGCCTTCTATGACTTTACTGTCAGGCATCAAAAGTACTTTTTCTCACTTCCCTAGAGTAAAAATGTAAGCTACGCTGGGAATGTAGCAGAAAATTCCACTGTGTGGGACTTCTCTTTGTGGGAATGGCCATCCGGAACTGATATGTTTGTCTTCCTGTCCATCGCAGTGCTGTTTGGCGGAACGGAATTAACATGTGGCGTAACAAGTGATTCCCCTTCTCTCTGTACATGTATCTCACTCAGACCTGTCTTGTCATTTGGAGAGATGTTTTTGAGTGAATGCTATAGCTGGTGTGATGTTAAAGTGGCAAGATGGTCTTGTGGGTAGGGTTGCTGACAGTCAGGTTCTAGACTTGAAGCCTTAGCAGGCCCCAATTGGCTTCAATGCTGTGCCCTGTGGAAAAGCGCTTTATCTCTACATGTATTTCCTGACCTGACTCAGGTGAAAAAGAGTGTGTAGTGTCAGTTATCCTCTTGGATGTGACGAAAAGCTAAGAGGCAAACAGTCATGTTTCAGGAGAGCCACACGTCGAGCATGTTCAAAATCTCTCCATCCTTGTTACCATGCTTCTGCTTAATTTGTACAAAACTGGGGTGTTAATGCATAAAGTAGTACATCGTATTCTGGTTACAGTGGAAGCTAGTTAATTGCACCTCGGATAAACGCACACTTTGGGTAATTGCACGGAATCCCAAAATCCCAAACCGTCTCCCATTCACTCCATTGTTAATGACTTCGCTTATCTGCACGACAAAAAATCACCAACGCCGGATAATTGCACGAAAATTTGTCAAACATCGTCAACAAATTGACTGAAAATGCGTGCTAAAAATTGTCAGACAGGGTACAAATAAGCCGAAAACGGCCTTTGTGAAGTCGCTATACTGACAACATGTATGAAATTGTTACTGGGATCAAAAGAAAGCGATATTGTGGCGTCGGCACCATGAAGAGACGCCCGCCCGCTAAAGGTCGTCAAAGCCCGCATTACGATTTGGCAGACAACTTGCTGTGACATACTCAATAAAAACTGTTCTCTATCATTGTCTAATTACTGTAATTAGGGTCTCGGGGAAATACTTATGCAGTGGTTTTATGTTCTTGGCAGCCAGTTGGAAATAACACAGCGACTCGGGGCCTACAGAGGGACATAACACTCGCCTTCGGCGGTGCAATGCTTTAGTTTTGTGATCAGGCAGCTACATAACGTATACAGTAACTTACTTTTAGTTTCGATTTCATGTGCATTGCAGTACGATGTTTCGTGAAGACATGTATGGACTAGACAATTTTTGTTTCCTTTTCTAAGAAGTACAAATTGGCATGGTATCCACATTAACAGAGGAACAAAAAGCCTCATTTCTCGTAAAATCATAAACCCACAAAATGTAGATCTGAAAAAAGTTGGGCATTTTGTCTTCTTCTACGTAAAAAAAAAAAGTTAAACCCAACCTGTCTAGATATAGCCAACACTAGTATTTGAGTAGTCTAGAATAATGTTAATCACTGTCCATTGTCACATGTATGGCCGCTATATATGTTTCTGCCATGTACTTAATGCAATTGACCTTTAGGCACAAACTTGCAAATAAACTATCATTGATAAATGAGGGTTCCAAGGTTGTATCCCAAAGAACAGATACACATGCATGTATCTGGCATCATAGAACTCTCTAGACTTACCCTGCCCAAGGTGCTATTGACACAGCACATACAGATCCAGGGTCAAGCGTCCATTCATCAAACTTGTCAGGACTTCCGTGTGACATGACACGTCGTCCGCTCGCTGCCCGCCACAGGAATCTTTGCGCTGTCGCACCAGGAAACATGTCCGTGTAGCAGCCAGCATCAAAATGTTTGGCACGCTGAACAGAGAACGCGATAGTCATCAAAGCTGAAACTCATTCAGACCCATGTAGGGCCTTAGGTGGTGTATGCAGCATAGGGCAGCAAGTTTCCTTACTGTTTCAGTAGCAGGGTAGGGGTTGTTACTGGCCTTCCGATTTAACATGGTTGAGGCAACCCCTGCAACATGGCACCCCCATTTTCTGTCCCTTCCAAACGAAGAGAGCAGCCCCAACCAAGATACCGTAGATCCCTACCCAGGATTGTATGGCGGCCTCTCATTAGTTACTAACTAATTGGAACCAGCAGCTCACCTTTGAGACTGCTACCGGTTGAGCTACAGGGACATTATGGTTGACCGAAGTAGTCAAATGTGAATTGTACAAAAAAAGGAAACAACACCCATCACTGGGAACAACCAGCTAGTGTCAGACAGCCACTACCTTTAATCTTCTCCCTACTGCCCAATAGTAATAGCCAAAACAAACTTGGTGCCAAACAGGTTAAAGGTTAGGACAGTTTTGGCATTGTTTACAAGTAGCGATTGGACTTGGCACAAAACTGTCAGCTGCTCTTTCAGTTAAGGTTTGCTTAGGCCATAGCATTAGTGAATTGAATGTATGACATCCTGTGTAGTCTCCAAATGTAACATGACAGTGAGCAGAGCTTAACATTGTTCTTTCCATTTTCCCCAGGCACCTATGTACTACAGGAAGGCCAATGCAGCTCTGCTGGTATATGACATCACCTGTAGAGAAAGCTTTGAAAACATCCAGTCTTGGGTTGATGGTAAGAACTTCATTTTATAGATGACATCCTCAGTGGACATCCCAAAACTGAATGAGAGGGGCATGGAAAAGATGCCAATGAAGTAAACATGTAGAGTAAATAGAACATGGTCAGCATATTATGGCTCATTCTGATTTTTCTCTTTACAATGGATTACAATGAGATTTACTTCATTGTAACCCGCTATCTCCAGCTTCAATTCTTTTTGTACCACTTCACTCATTGTTTTGGAGCCAATGCTATTCATTTTTGTGGTCAAATCTCCTTGTACATTCTCAACAATTTCATGTATGAAGTTCAGATTTTTTTTACTGATGGGGTTAAAATTTTGTTCACTCAGCAAATTTCATTAAATTTCTGTCCCAGGATGGAGGGACATGTCCTGGAGACCCATGGATTGTATGAAATCTTTTCCTGTACAATGTTTTTGTAACATTTGTTCCTGCTTCTTTGCAGAGTTGAAGAAAAATGTGGAAGGTACGATCATCATGTGCGTGATCGGCAACAAGACAGACTTAGTTTCTCGTCGTGAAGTCACCCGGGAAAAGGCTGAGCAGTACGCCGACTCTATAAATGCCTTGTACTACGAGACATCGGCGCTAACTAATGATGGTAAGTAGACAACTTACTGTCATTTTTTCAGTGCTTTATGTTTGTGGTTGTTTCTGATAGAGCTGTTGTGAACTTAAAACTACCACAAACATTCCATTTTCTCGTTACCATAAAACTACATTTAAATCACCACCAAGTTACATTATTGTAAAAACTCATTCCTTTCTATACTCTTTCTCTGTCTCATTGTATTAAATTTTTGTTTATATACAGTATATGTGACTTTTATTTACCACAGGAATCCAGGAAGCATTTCTACAGGTTTCCCTCTCGCTGATCAAACTCAGCCAAACTGACAAGTCCAGCGGTCTGACAGTTTACGACGGAAGTGCAAGCCTTCTCAATGCCGATGGCATCATTGAGGATGGGATAGGGGACATGAACAATCACAGGCGTAGAAGGGACTCTGAGGACTCAAATAATGCCTCCTGTTGCAGCTGAATAAGTTGAGACATATGCAGTGATGCCAGTTGTTTTCTGCAGTGGATCAGCACTGCCCCCTGCTGCAACATTTTGGTACTGCAGCACATGATGGCAGCAAGTGCCACCTCTACCCAAGAAAGTTCAAGGGTGATTTGATCTTGATTTACTCAAGATCTGTGAGAAATATGAACGTGGTGAAAGATAGTATGTGCCTGGGAATTGAACCCCAAACCCTTGGATCTGTAAACTTGTTAACTCCCATGATAAAGGTGTTGTCTCTGTGAGGGTTCCCTGAAGGATTACCTACTTCTCAAATACATTTGTACCTTGTTCTAATACTCAAGTGTTGTTGGTTGATTGTACTGTAATTGTTTCATATTTTTGCTGTAATCAGATCATTGTCTATAATTATTTGTTTTGATCAACATTTACTAGACATTTATTATAGATATTGAAGAGGATTGCTGCTCAGAACATGCAAAAAGTAGACAAAGATTCTGTACACAAATTTTTATAGAAAACATCTTGATACTGTAGACCTCTTTCTTACAGTTTCAGACATTACAAACTGTCATACATGATATTGATATAATAGCATTCAATATCATTACAAATTGTTTCCTCATCTATAATGTTACCAGTTTTTTTTAAGCCATACAATGGTAAACTTTTGGATAGCTTCCTCAGGGTTAGTGCCATACTCTTTCATGCATTCTTTGCCAATTTTTCTTACACTTCTCAACAAGTGCCTCAATCCTCATTGGCATGGCCACATATGATGTTGTATTTCATGTAATAATGATGTATTGTTTGTTATTCTAAGGGCTCTATAGCTGTCGATTTTCCATCTATTACCATAAAAAAAGTCAGTGATTATGATTTGTGATAATGAAACGCTACTTAGTTTCAAATCTGAGTTTTGATGATATGCATACAGACATGTGACTTATTATTGATTGAATCTAAACATTTTCCAAACAATTCATTCATTTATTCATTCATTTATTCATTCATCCATTCATTAATTCATCCTATCAATCAATCATTTATTCATTTTACCATCCATCCATCCATACCTGTCTTTGTAAACTAAAAATCTACATATGCAACGAAGAATTAATTTCAAAAACATAAATGTAGAGCAGAGTTAATTTCTGTGTTCTTTGTTGTGATTTTGCCTTTTCAAATTTTCAGTTTAACAGTTGAGGGCAAACATACAGAACAATGTAAGAGCCCATGTTTGTGTACTTGACTTTGGGAGTGTTGTAACCTATTTAGGGCTGGCCCCTATAAAATCCTCCCATGCTCTTCTCTGAAAAGGTGCATAATTGTAAAATGTTCAACTGTCTTCTCATATCTTGTATTGCAGTAACAGTTATACATGGTAAACAATTTATATTACTGTAGGTGTAGTGCAATATGAACTACCCTGGATATCAGAGTACAACTTAGCCGGCTAAGGGAATTATGCCTTCTACGCAGTACTGCGCGGTGGCGTATCTCCCCGGGCCGGCTAATTCGATTTATGTGGCTATGTTGCTAGGGGCCCGGGAAAGAACCGTAGCCGCGAGCGCTGTTCTCTGGCGACCAGGGTAAATATCAACCAGATAATATCAGTGTATGAAAAGTAAATACATGCTATTAAAACTTGATGCTTTGATTGACACAGTTTTTGCTGGTCTTTTTTCTTGTTACTGAAAAAGCAATGAGTGAGTTGGTTCACAGATATTTTATGAAGTGAAAATATAGCAAGCAGACATCATGAATGGGCAGGGAGAAAAACTTCAATATCACCATGTCCACTCCATGAACCTGAGTGTACCGAGGCATACACCTGATGAGTGAGTGAATGTGTGAAAGGCCAAATCTGTCCATCAAGTGTCCGGTGACCCTGGGAACGAGTTAGACCACGTGACCATCATGGCAGACGAGGTGACCAAAGCACACTCCGCTCGGGAAGGCGGCGACACGATTTTCGGAAAAATCATCCGGAAAGAAATTCCTGCCGACATTATATATGAAGACGATCAGGTATGGCAACCTAACCAACAAATCGTATGACAACAAGTCTAACTGGAACCGTAAGAATAAGACTTCCAAGCGAAACTTGGCTGCCCCTCCCCCTTTTTTACTCTCAATCTCATGCACCTGTATCCAAAACTATGCGGTTACGGTACTTTTACCTTTCTGTAGGTGACAAATCCAAGACAGTGTTTAGATGAATCTAACTGTTGTACGGTTACCCTACATGCTACTTAGTTTGCCCCCCGGCCTGGTGTCAGCTCATCGAGCGCTAGTCGGGATTCCCTCGGTACTAGGAGTGTCACCCGCCCGCCGAGGTCATTCGCGCACTCCGGGGAACTTTTACGGAGTAAGATTCGTGAAGATCGTAGCTGGGGCAACACCGCTAGGAAAAAAAATTAATTGTAATACATACTAGTGTTGTTTCCAATTAAAATACGTTTTTAAATACTTTTTCCTTGCGTCGTTGCCCCAGCTATGTTCGATCAGCTTTATATTAAGTCTTGAGTGAACGCCTATTAATATTATTATGGGAGTGGGTGGGTCTAACAGTAACACCCATATTCTGGGTCCGTGTGGTACCGAACTTTCACTTGGCAAATTCTTGTATGAATACAGTCTTAGAAATTCTTAAAAACGTTAACAGTTCTGCTTTTGTTGTGCTCCATCTTGCAGTGTCTGGCGTTCAGGGACATTAACCCTCAGGCGCCCGTGCACTTCCTGGTCATCCCTAAGAAGCCCATCCCTCAACTGTCCAAGGCAGAAGATGGAGACGAGCAGGTTTGCTCAGTAACACTAACGTTAAACATCGGTGTTCAAGCACCCAGACCTTTTGGCCTAGCGGTTCTGTTTTCGGTTTAGTAAAGTTTATTGACAACTTAACTGTTCAGCTCCAGTTTTGTCTTCCTTCCATTTAAACACAAGTCATTATCGTGATAAACCTTTCGTCATGTTTTTTTCTTCAACTTTGTCTTTGAAGCTGTTAGGACATTTGATGGTTGTGGCGAGGAAGTGCGCCAAGCAGCAGGGGATTGCGGACAGCGGATTCCGAATGGTCGTGAATGACGGTCGCCATGGCGCCCAGTCCGTCTACCACGTACACCTGCACATCTTCGGGGGACGCAAGATGTCTTGGCCCCCAGGCTGATAAAGGGCATTGTGGGAGGCATGCTGCATCGTGCTGTATCATGGGATATGCATATTATATACCGGTGAAACAATATATAAAAAATGAAAGTTCGGCTGCAGTACCTTAGAGAGCCGCTCTGGGGCTCATTATTGAACTTGATCTTCATTTTCCTATCAACCTAGCAGTAGCAAATATTGTCAGGATCCGTCCAAGGCTTCTCATTAGCCAATAGATAGGGCAACTTCATTTAGGTCAAATACCTCAGTTTCCTTAATTTAAACCATGGTGTTTTATATAACCTCCTTTATATACAGTCTGTAATATTATTCATTGCCATCTATATATTTGTGATAAGTATCTTGAACGTTTTCATTTTGTTGTTGTATCATTACCTCGATTTTTACACCATTTGTTAACACTTAAACATGAAAGCTAGCGAGGCTTAAACTTTTTTTATACTGTGTAGTGGTATAAAAGTTGGTTTGAGATCGTATTGCGTCACTTTGATTGTCAGTTATTCCATGTTGACCAATCAGCATATAGCAATGTTTGATGTGTGGTAATATCGAAAATGTCATCCGTACCAATCAGTTTCCACATCATATATGAGGCTACACTACACAACACTTGTCCGTGGTATAAAATATTGTGACCGAAATCTAGAACCTATTAGTATTCACCTTGTTGCTGTAATAATAGTAATAATACCACCATGAAAATAAAGTAAGTAATAAAGTAAGTAACTTAAACCATTAGTAAGCATTTAACATAACTTAAGTCAGTTTTTAGATCGCATGAACAAATTGGTGATTTTAGTTCAGCCTCGAGTAACCTGCACTCGCGACCTGCATTAATATTACAGATTAAAAGGGGTCGCTTTTGTAAGGCAAGCGAGACTCTGGGAACGAGAGCAAGTGTCAGCTGCCAACATGGCTGCGGAGGGAGGTGACACGATTTTCGGCAAAATCATCAGGAAGGAAATTCCTTCTGATATTCTATACGAAGACAACCAGGTAAGAAATTCATTGTATGCCCAAAGAATGAGAGAGTTCCTGCTATATTTTAGCACGTGAATGTAAGGACTGGCAGTGTACGTTAATGCGCATGGTTTGGCACTTTAGCCATGAATGTTAATTGTGCAGTATCAGCACGTGAAACTGAAACCGCCCCTCCCCTTCACACCGCAAAATCTTTCTGTTAGTTACATTTTAAAGCATTCGATTAAAGTATTGAATGTGTAAATTATACATGTGATAGTTGACTACAACCGGAATGGTCGAAGTCCGTCCTGGCAACAAGACTATCCTTGGTTATGGTGATCACCATCTGAAGCATGCAGTCTGCTAAAACAAAGACAATCATGTACTTAAAATTAGGCTAACGGCTGTGGCCGTCTTTTAACCCTTGTTTGTCTCTAACAGTGCCTAGCATTCAGGGACATTAACCCTCAGGCGCCCGTGCACTTCCTGGTCATCCCTAAGAAGCCCATCCCTCAACTGTCCAAGGCAGAAGATGGAGATGAACAGGTTGGTCCTTAAACTTTCCTTTGTTCAAATTCTTTCTTCTCCTCTTGACATCAGAGGCCGTGACTCTGGAAGCCACCGAGGTCTTCCTAGCACGTCCAAACGTTGTGAGAACACCCATCTTCACAAATTCACAAATATCAAACCTCTGCACAGAATAGACCCCAACACACTTATTCAGAAGAGAAGGGGTGACCCGATGTGCATGGCTATATAAAGGGTTTACGGAAAAGGCTAGGCTGTCTACCTGGGCTGGCTATCACGTCAGGCTACTCGGATCTACGAAAGCCCATTGGTACAAAAGCTGTTTTAGCAGTAGGGGCTGTTTGTGCTCAGCGAAGAAGTTGTGTGTGAAGGCTCTGTGTGCTAAGGACCTGTGTGAGTGGGCTGTATGTGAAGTGGCAGTGTCTGAAGGAGCTGTTTTTGAAGGAGCCATTTGTGAAGGGGCTTTGTGTGAAGCAACTGTGTGTGTTACATAACCCAGAGGTTTTGGGTTCGAATCAGTTGATACACCACTGATCTTGGGCGCCTGGAAAGGGCTCTTAACACGACTTCACTAAGGCAGAGAATTGAGTACCTAACTTTGGTTAGGGCCATCCCTCAGATAGGACGTTACATGGAGGTCCCATATTTGTGGAGGTCCACTCATTTAAGAACCCACCACACTTATGGAAAAGAGTAGGGATCCTTCCTTCCCAACTAGTGAGTGGTTCAAAACCCAAAGTCCTATGGCTGCACCTGGGGCAATTGCTGTTGTATTGAGGTGACCTGTCAGAGTAAGTGCCGAATGGTAGCCGTTCCAGACTCTTGCACTTAACTGGCAATGCCTATTTTAAGCTCCTCGCAATTCTGTTATACAACAACCTGGTATACCGTATTGTTGATCCTAACGTATGGCGCAGAAGCCTAGACCCTGACAGCCACTGAAGAACGATTCCTGGATGCCTTGACAGCAAGTGTCTATGAAGGATACTGAGGCGCCAGTAATACAACTTCACCTCGAATGCCACAGTACGACAGCTGACGAAACAATCCAATCAGTCCGATTAAGTCGTGTTAATAGCCCTTCCCATGTGCACAAGATCGGTGGCATATCAACTGATTCAAACCTCTGGGTTCTGTAACACACACAGCTGCTTCATACAAAGCCCCTTTGCACACTGCTCCTTTACACACAGCTGCTTCACTGAGCACAAACAGCCCATACTGCTAAAATAGCTTTTGTGCCAATTGGCTTTCGTAGATCTGAGAAGCCTGACCTGATAGCCTGCCCAGGTAGACAGCTCATTTTTTTTCTGTAAACCCCAATATAAACACAAAATTACATGCATCATACTCAACTGAGGATGACAGCTTTACTTTCTTCAAGTTCAAAATGAAATAACTTTTTATTTTAAACTGTAGCAAAGATGTTTATATTTTTTTTACTAATTTATGTGTGATTGCATCGCTTGGATCACTTAAAAAATTTCTTGAAACAGCTGTTAGGTCATCTCATGATTGTGGCAAAGAAGGTTGCAGAGAAGGAAGGACTCGCCGCGACTGGGTACCGCGTCACCGCGAATGACGGGAAGAACGGCGGGCAGGAAGTGTTCCATATCCACCTTCATGTGATGGGAGGTCGCCAGATGGGCTGGCCACCGGGCTAGGTGCAAAGAATGCTGGGAACAGCAAAGGATACTGGGAGCTGCAAAGTCTGCAGGAACTTTCTGCTGCCAATCAACTGATTTCATCTTTGCTCTATCTGCCCTTGCCATAAGACTCCAAAAGTCTGTCTGTAGCTAGCAGGAATTTTTACATACGGTAAAAATTTGCTACATACATCAGAGTAACTTGCACCAATCTTTATCTTTGCTTGCATGATAAAAACTAAGAGACGAATAGAGGATTTGTACTATGGTAGCTGTGATATTAGAACAATGGTGTCAATCTAATGTACTTCTTTATGCCAGGATGCAAGGTAAAATAAGAGCTCTAATGAAATGTGATTTTGCATGAAGGTTGTTAAAATTTTCATGCCTACGTTACAAAGACTTCTTGAGAAGAAAGTCTATGGAAATAAAGGAAGCGTTTGAGAAGTCAACTGGTGTTCTTTGTTACTTGTGTGGAAGGTTCATGTCCCTTGTACCAACACACTGTCTGGTTTACTGTCTGTTTTGTTCTGTCTCATGAAGGTCAGACATACATGTGGTGGTGGCTTAAAGGTTGAGAGGGTGAATGTTTTTCCTTATTACATGTATCTGTTTTGTGTGTCTCAAAGCCTGTATCTGAGTAGTTATGAAGCAGGCTTGGACTGAGTCGGAGTACCAAGCATCCAGGCCCAGGACATTGTGAGATTCAAACAACAATGATGCTACAAGAGATGTAACCCAGAAAGATTAATGGAAAGAAGGAAACAAGAAAGACAAATGTTGATAAATGCCTTTATTGTTTTCCAAGCAGCATGGGTGAGTAAAAACCACTGAGCAGTGTGCTGTGTGATTTTGAGCAAAGCCATCAGAATCCTTCCTAACTTCCTCTTATTCACTACCATTCAACCTTTTCTTTCACAAAAAAATTAGTTTAAATTATTGCAATTCACCAAATCTCTTGAAGAGTTATAACCGCTATGTCATATTTTGTAAAGGACAAAATTAAAGGACAAAATTTACAGTTAATCCACAAAAATGTTTCAATATGAATGCTACTTTACATAATATCTTAACTGGCAATTGCAAGTACTTATTTCCACTGAAAGTTGTAACATGGCTTCTGTACTCTCTTTGCAATTAATTTTCTCATTTTAGAGTATCAGCATTTAAAAAAACGTATCAATATTCCGCAATTTAAAGGTCTATTAAAAGAGAAGAGTCAATAAAGAGAAATTGAACTTCTTAATCAGATATGGACTTCAATGTAAACAGAACTAAACCAATCAAAAACAACTTACTGGTAAGAATATGCCAATCATAAAGGTCTTTACAACAGTCCCCTAGATTAAGTATGCCAGTCATTCTATATCTCAAGTTACACTTCAAGCATCTCGAATTACATCTCGTACAAGTGTCATATCCCTTTCTTGGCAACATTTACAAGGATTTCCCCATAAAAACAGCTTTACCAAATCACAGTGAATACATGTACAATGTTTACACGACTTCTTACATAACTACATGCAGTAAGGCAGCGGCACAGTTTCCTTGGCAAATTTTAAGGATGCAATTCTTAAAAGAAGGGCTCTGCCTCAGAGGTGTTGCCAAAAACCAGTTGGAGCTACAAATGTCCACCAACAGAAAGGTGCACCTGTCAGGGTAAACTCTATGAGGGAGGGGGTTTGGTGAGGATGGGTGTTAAGTTAGGAATGGTTGGTTAAAAACTTTATACAATTACATAAATTCCATCATTAAACCCATGATATCCATTCTTCTGATTTAGATACAGAAAAAAAAGCTATTTTCAAACTCACCATTGTCTGTGAATTTGAAGTGCCTACATCAATGCCTCCTCATGTCTTTATTAGAATGATGAACCTTCAAGCAGATGTAGGTAGTATCAATGTCTGTGAGTATTTTTTTTTAGGTTCTCTCTTCTAGTAGACGGCAAATAGCCAAAAACAGTACACTACCAAAAAAAAATGGACAAAAGGCCGCAAAAAACTTAGCTGAGCTAGATAATACATCTGCTTGAAGATTACTGAGAATGTGGGAACTAGTATTGTAGCCTTGTCCTCACAATTTTACAAGCAACTTGGCTAGGATTCATTCAATCAGAGCCTGAAGAGTCACAGCAGATAAACAGAGATATACACCTCTATTTTTAACCCTCTATCTGCATTCTAACATTATGACTTTAAGAAACAGGTTATGGCAATGGGCTACTGTAGCAGGAAGAGGGTTAAAAAGTCATTGGCACCTGCCATAAGCAGCATCAATTATATCAACTGTCTTTACACCAACACTTCTAGCTGTTCTGATATAGAGTAGCCCCAATTGCAGACTTCTAGGAATGCTGCCATTTATTTTGGGGAGCACTGACTGGTGATTCAACATGGGGCAGGTATGCCCAGGCAGGGGAATACCTGGGTCATGTGCCTACAATCTCCACAGCATTAGACAACCTGGTCCATTTTGAAAATCGTGAATCAACTCTCCTCAAAAGAAGCTCCTAGAAGTCTGCAAATGAGGCTATAACAAAGAGGAAGTTAGGTTGTAACCAAGGTTTCCCCAAGCCCTACAATTTTTTTTTCAGTCATCTCAAACCCATGCTCGCTCATGGAGTAAAACGACCTACTATAAATGCCTGAACTTTTGCAGCAGTTGTATTGCATAGTGGAATAGTGACAAGTATGTTTTAGTGGTGCTTGACGATTGTGGTTTTAACAATTCTGTAGTACGATATTAGTACAAGTTTCAGTCATGTGAAATAAAAATCACTGCAAATATGTTAAGATTTAGTAATTTTAATTTTTAGTAGACAAGCCAGCTTTGCCTGTCAAACTAATAGAATGACCATCATTTTTGTCTGTCAGAAGCAACAAGATGTAGCAATCAGACTGAATAGAGGGTAAAATCCTGGTTGCACCACAACTAACTTTTTGTTGCAAATGTAGCGAATATTTATCTTAACCTTTAGAAAAACAATCAGTGTGTAGCCAATACTTGTGTCCATAACATTAATACAATGTTTCACTGTGTCTGTGCATGCCATGTGACTTATGTATGCCTGTACACGTAACATCAACTTAGGCATATGAAGACTAACACCTACAAATGTTACAAATTTTAACAAAATCAGTCATCTATATGTTTAAGTTGTTCGCTTTTCATCATAAGTCTATTAGAATGCTCTCCCCTTCACATTGGTAACAACAAACTCATCATAATTTTCCTAAGATAACTTTTACAGTTAGTACAGAAAACACCCATTACATTCAAGTTTGTATATCCCTGTGGCTGGTTTAATCCATAGGGTTGTACCATGTTGGTCTGTCAAAGGGGTGGTTAAGTGGGAAAGGTTATAATTTCATTGAACAAACCCCTGTAATAACCTACTAGTAAATATTCAGTAACGAAAAAAAGGGGTATGGTTTTCCCTTAAGCAAAGATACAAGAAAATCTTTGGCATGCCTTCAAGTGACAACATTCATACCTGCATATTTAGCCCTACAATTTCTGTGCAAGGCAGTTTAGGCTATAGACACAGTCTAAGGCATTTTACGAGGGCATATCTGGACTTGAACTTTTATAAACATGAATGTGCTTGGAACATGTTTGAAAATTACACTGAAAAAGTTTAGGGACTACTCAAAATATTACACAAATATTGTACATTTTGTCTGTTCATGTATCAGTCTCAATATCCCTCTCACCAGAATCTTAATAACAAATACACATAACACACTGTTATATTTTGTGACTGTGGCATCTAGGTTTCATTTAGTATATATGTGTACCATTTGGAATCATTTTCAGTATTGACACTATGCATTTCCATTACACAAAAAATTACAATGTTTTCCAATTTTTTGTTCAAACTTCTCAAAAAACAGCTTTCTACGTCTGACACCACTTTCATAGCAAACTGATATAATTCGATATGTTTGCTGTTTTGAGCAAACAAAACCTTTTATTCTTTTCCTGAGGCAACATATAATCTAGGTGGGTTCAGATCAAATTTATGCACCAGCCAATATCCACCCCTTGGAGAAGATTGGATGATACTCTTTACAAGCTTTCACATGCCACATGGAATTTTTTTAAACAGTGCCCCCTCTATAAAATGATAGCTGTCTATCATTGGGCCTAGGGGTGTTGTTCTTTTAGACCACCCCTCACCCCCACCTAATCTAAGTTATGAATTGATGTGTGCAATGATGTACAATGCCTACATAATACTACTTAAAAACAAATGCCATTCTTTGATGCACAATGTTGAAACACATGCCAAATTACAAACTGGTTTCTACACGGGAAAAGGAAGGATGCACATGTGTCAAGTTAAATGTTTTGAGGGCCTACATATATATGTACCGATACAGTATTGTCATCTGACATAGGGCCTTGTCAGTCTATAAGCTTGTGCATGGTTCTAACCGTGCATGCACTCAAGATGCAGCAGGTAATATGCCAAAGGTGAAGGCCCCTGAGACATTAACAAATCACATCATGTATCAGGCATGGTCTACACAAGAGTTAACGAGAGGGGATTTCAACTTTGACATATTACCCACAATACATCTCACTGCATATGCACAGTTGGAACAATGAACAGATTAATGGAGGCGGAAGTTGAGTCTTCAATACTACGACAGTTACTGGAGCAATCATGTTGTATTTCTGAAGAAAAGGAGAACTACCAAACATTAGTCAGTCATCTATTTACAAGTGTGCATGTGCAATTATTATGTCCATAGTGATGATATGGTACCTTAAAGTATCATTAAGCACAGCAGAGTTCAACTGGACCTTCTATTCTAACATTAGGCAATAAACAAAGTTTGTAAACGCTTCTTCCACACTTTAATGACACTCATAAACTGACAAGTATGTCCCCAAAATTAGATTGAAAAGCAAATTGTCTAATGCTGTATATATATAATTGTGAAATATTTGTCATCATGTTTTTATGGTGATTTAAAAGAGAAAGCATCCTTTGAAAGAGAAAGAGAGAGAGGGTCTTTTGAAATCGTCTCTTTGACATATCTAGGTATGTTGGTTTCTACCTTTTGCCCCTACTATTACCAACATTTCATTTGACAAAAAATGGCAGGCATTTATAAACAGCAGTGGACTTAAAAAGGCTATTCCATACAGCTTATGGGCTATCCAGGATGGGTAAATGGGTAAATGTTGCCTGTCTAAACTGGTGTGAATGAAGTTTGCAGTATAAAAAATGCAAGTTAGGTTCCAAAATATAGAGGCAGTCACTCCCTAAAATTTGATGGTACAACCCTAAAATCCTGGAAAATTTACATAACTGTATGCAAATGTTTCTCCTGAATGAAAATGTCTAATTTACATTCGTACCCCAATTTCTACCAAGTCGCCCTTATACAAATTGTCCAATCAATTTCACACCTTTAAAAGTCTCTGGAATTTCCCAACAAATTGTATTACTCCTAAAGGTTATGTAAGTAATTTTGAATTGAAATTATGGTAAACAAACTGTTAATTATGACTCTGCCAGTAAACCTCTGTCAAAATAGCAATCATTTTCTTGTAAAAACACCCAGACTTGGTCTCTGAATATTTCAAAACTATCCTACTTTGTAAAATGTTTCTGCACCCTTTTTCCCATCCTAACATTAACTGATTTATCCCTACTGTTTGTAGCAAAGCAGTCCAACACAACAGCACTTGTGATTCAAAGTGACCAATCGGGGTGGCTTGTTTGTCTACTGCTGGCCAATCACAAGAGCTGACACTTCCAGCCGGAGAAGGGACTTGACTTCTGTGGCTTTGCTGCTGTCACCTGCACATTCCCGCCCTTCTGGGGACTGTTCAAGTCCTATAGAGGGGAGGGAGAAATGATGGATGTTATTGTTAACTTTACACAGATAAACCAAGGAGGTTTAAAAGGGGATCAACATACCATCTTCAACTGCAGTGAGGCATGATATATGTAAAGGTATATATACCATAGGGCTGACTCCAGCTTTGAATCTTATTCTGTCGAAAAGTTTAGTTGTTTAGGAGCCAATTTTTGTCTTGTTCTGAAATCTTTCATTTTAAGCTTTTGAAAATACATGTCATGAAGTTCAGTTTTTTCGGATAGGGTAAATTTTTTTTCATTCCAACAAAAAATGTCCATCCTGGGATGGAGGGGCAGGTCTTGGAGACAGCCCTGGTATTATTGCATGTTGAACATGTAGTTTATAGTTAAACCTGTCTACTAGATGGCAACCAAAAAGTGGTCACAATGGCAATTTTGCAGAGATGGTCACTACTACAGGTTGGACTGTATTTTGAAATTGTTCAATGAATTTATATTTACAGTTACTTTGATAAGCTTAAAAAGACAGTAAACCTGGAAGCTAAAAAAAGCCACAAATGTGTTAGTAATCCTTGCTAAAACTTTGCTGCACTGGAAGTCTACCTTCTCTACCATTTATCAACATCTGCTAAAATATTTTGAACACTGCTACACGATTATTACAAGGGGAAATATGTACCACACACTTACAGCAGACAGGAGGGTCTTAAGGGGGGTACCGGGAGGAAAGATACCCTGAGGTTATGTATGGTAGAAATCATGGTAGATTACCAGCAAACCACATCTACACCCTCAGGGTGAGAATGGATTGGCAGGTATGCTAACCAAAATCAAACAACAACAACAACAAAAACAACAACACAAATAAAAGCAATGAATGACTTTTTAAAAAAGTTTACATGACATTAAACAATTCTTAGGTAAAAGAGTACTCAATAATGCATAGACAAAATCATGATGATCCAGTCTTGTCATATCACCATAGATCACTAGAAGGAGCTGTTGTACAACAGAATGTGTTCACATGGTTATCATCCACTACTTAACAGCTGGACTTACCAGTTTCTTGTCCATCTTTGCCTTGATATCTCTCCCCAGGGTGAAGAAGGCCTGAAAAATAGAACAAATATGTCCAGTTAACAAACATAGAGTCCCTTATTTTTACAGTAGACTGGTCCAAGATAGCACACAACAAATTACCCTGGGTGACCATACCCCTTAGGCTTAGAGGCGGCATGTGGAGAATTTGCAACCAATCTCCCGTCGCACGCACAGACTTTATGATTAGTTTATACCCATCCCACTATCCAAAACAGGATAGTAGAGCGGGTGCTGTATAGTGGGGTGGGTAACTACAAATAGTTCTGGTGCAACATACGGGGTCTTTGGAAGTAACTCAGTCTCCTATTGATATAAGTTCTGAAATATGGTCTCCAAATGAAGTTTTGACAGAACAAAAGAAAGAGATGGATAATGTCTCACCTCTTCTACATTGATGCTGCTCTTTGCACTGGTCTCCATGAACTTCACACCATACTCAATGGCGAGCTGCGTTGAAAGGAGATAACATTCAATTTGTTTCAAATACAAATCTAAAACATAGTGAAAACCTCCTTTCCCTTTTGTAGAGAAATAAAACCACGACAAAAGTGAGCAAATTTACAGTGACATGGATCTTACCTTCTCGCCTCTGTCGCGGGACACCTGCCGTCTGTCTTCCATGTCACACTTGTTCCCCAGGATCATCTTCTCCACGTCAGCTGATGCATGCTGGGAAGGCAACAAGCAATACCCATCAGCCATTGCAACAACCTTTTATGCAGAACCAAAAACTTCTTCAAAATCTGTGAATGGAACCAATGAACCGATCCTGAGGCCCCGCCCTCTGTTCGATCATGTTCTATTTTGAATACCTCTGTCAAAAACAGCGTTGTCAGACAGAACTGGCCGTCGCTGCTATCTAGCTTATGCAAATGACTGACTTCTGTTTGGCTTTTTGGGGCCTGAAATCCTCTCAGACCGGACCGGAAAGAAAATGTGCTGCCTTCTTTGTTGAAGGCTATATCCACTGGATACAGTCGTTTGAGGAGGGGGCGGATATAGCTGCGGTAAGGGCGTTATAATTTCAGTCAAAGCGGAAGCGGGAGGCGCTGCATAGCATCACTTTGTTGGTAGGCAGGAGTGGCCTGTTTCTGACATGCGGTTGATGCATGTGGAAACCAGGGTACATCTATCTGGGACAGGGTTTCTACTGCATTTGTTGCATGCATAAAACCTGCATGCCTTCTCTTGACAAAAATGAAACTAAAAAGTCAGCAGTTCGCGCAGTCGCGAAGAGTGGGCACTCGTGGGAGCTTGTATTACACGCCAACTAATATGACCCTTCTACAAAGTCTGCTAGTGCACTGGGGCTGTTTTTGTTCAAAATAGAATAGGGGGTTTTACCTGGTTCTATTTGTTCGATATGGCGTTCCATCAGGATCTGTCCATTAACACAGCAGTGTAACTATTGAATTCAGGGTTCTTCCAGTGCAGTTGAGCGTAGGTGTCCCTACACGGTAATTTGTATCCCCTACACTGTGATTTAAGTCCCTACACTTTGTTTCCACCAGTTTTTTTATGTGTTGTAACAAAGGTAGAAAATCTTGGCTTTATCTGATAAAATTTACCCTCAAAATGCATGCAATAGTGTTCCTGGGGGTTATAAATTCTAACATTTTAAGGCATTTCCATACTTGCCACATGGATTTTCTGTAGTAAGATGCCACCTACATTGTGAAAAAAATGCCAGGTAAGAACCCCAGCATTTCAAATGGCCAAGATATTTTTTGACAACGTGACTTGACACATCAAAATACAACTTTGTTCTACATGATTGTATATTTTTCACAATCAATTTGGAAAAAAACAAGCTCTCTATGTGAAAATCAGTGAAAGGTTGTGACAGAGACGTCATTTTCATGGTCAGCCTAGATGCAAGTACCTTACTGTTTTAGTGTTGAATGAATTGTCAGATTTCCAGGAAGAACATAATAAATCAGTATGTGCTGTTATAAAAGATTCAAAACCCTTACTGGGCAAACAAAGCTGCTCATGTCTCTATCTAACTTCTCCACGCAAGAGAAGGAAGTGGCTGTCATCTTTCAAACAATCATCGACTTCCTCCTAAAATGACATACTTGGCTTCTATCCAAAACTCTCACTAGTCTTACAAACATGATACAGACAAGGGAAAATCAGTGGGTTCTTATGATACATCTAGCAGTATTAGAGCTAAAAAGTCTAGAAAACTGCTAGAAACTTATTACCAAACAGCAAACTACATGTATTATTGTTCATGTTACATATACACATCCACTGCACAGTTGGATATCAGCTCTTACATCAGTTTTTTTTTATTTCAAAAGCAAACGATTGTTCATAGATATCTTTTAACACGGCTTCTAGCCTATATGTTCTTGTTCTCTAATAAAAATCAAGGCTACATTGTTCTATTGTAGATTATATATAAAGTTATATGTTAGCCATGTATATTGATGAATACCTCCTCGATATTGCGGATCCAGTTCTTGATGTTCTCGAAAGACTTCTCGTTGGTGATGTCGTACACAAGCATGATTCCCTGTCAACAAAGAGAGGACCGTTGGAATGGACCTGTCAATGTCAATCCTGATGAGTGGTGAGACATGCTCAAGTAGTGATAATGAAATACATATACCTAGTGGGACCTAATTCTCTATGTTGTTAGTGGCAATAACATGCAAATGTACTGCTATACCTTACCATGGCTCCCCTGTGTGAATTTTCATGTAGTAAATGTGCTGCTGAACTCACCACGGCTCCATTATAGTAAACAGTGGTAATATGTGAATGTGCATGTTGTGAATGTGCTGCTATACTCACCATGGCTCCCCTGTAGTAAACAGTGGTAATATGTGAATGTGCATGTTGTGAATGTGCCACTGTACTTACCATGGCTCCCCTGTAGTAAACAGTGGTAATATGTGAATGTACATGTTGTGAATGTGCCACTGTACTCAGCATGGCTCCCCTGTAGTAAACAGTGGTAATATGTGAATGTGCATGTTGTGAATGTGCTGCTGTACTCACCATGGCTCCCCTGTAGTAAAGGGGATCTGCCAGTCAATCCGCCATGCAAATTGATGGTTGTCGAATATAGTTCAGGGACTAGAACTTCAAGAGTTTTTTCCTGGTCAAATGGGTAGAAATCCTGGCAGTTTTGAGGTGGGTGTGACAGAGGAGGGTTTCTACTTTGTGATTAGGGCCAAAAAGCTGAGTTTGTGTGGTTTTTAGGGGGTATAAAGTTGGGACTTTTTTGTCCTAGCACATGGCCTCCTCACTGGGTTGTGGTGCGGTTTTGAGGTCATGGGTCAATCTTTCAGTTTCCCTGAAGTTTTCGCCGTTAGATTCATGCCGAAATGTGGTTTTTCGGATAGCTGAGATGTCGGGCTTTCATATGAGGGTATGTTTGTGTGCCAGTAACGTCAGATAGTTGAGTTACTAACAGTTGCTTTCTCCTCTTTTTTGTATAGGAACCCATTGTTTAGAGGCTGCAAATTGAATCACCTGCGGATACCCTAAACAGTGGTAATATGTGAATGTGCATGTTGTGAATGTGCTGCTGTCCTTACCATGGCTCCCCTGTAGTAAACAGTGGTAATATGTGAATGTGCATGTTGTGAATGTGCTGCTGTACTTACCATGGCTCCCCTGTAGTAAACAGTGGTAATATGTGAATGTGCATGTTGTGAATGTGCTGCTGTACTTACCATGGCTCCCCTGTAGTAAACAGTGGTAATATGTGAATGTGCATGTTGTGAATGTGCTGCTGTACTCACCATGGCTCCCCTGTAGTAAGCTGTGGTAATATGTGAATGTGCATGTTGTGAATGTGCTGCTGTACTCACCATGGCTCCCCTGTAGTAAACAGTGGTAATATGTGAATGTGCATGTTGTGAATGTGCTGCTGTACTCACCATGGCTCCCCTGTAGTAAGCTGTGGTGATGGTGCGGAACCTCTCCTGGCCGGCGGTGTCCCTGCATTAGTACAGAAAATAAAGTTGAGTCTTGACTGTAGCAAAATTTGTAAATACATATTACTACCTGGTAAGAAACTAGTCACATACAGTCTTTCAGTGCAGATACAGTACAAATACATATCACCAACAAAAAATATTAAACATTCTGAAAATTCCACAGTTCATCGCATTAGTCATCTCTTAAAATCAAACCTTTACTCTATATGCTACTTACTATATTAGACAAACTGTATTATACTACAGATGAACTGTGCATTCAACGTAGATACATGTATCTCTTTCTCAAACTCATTTATGAGCCTCGGAAGCTAATAGTAATACTTGACACACCATACTTTCTTTTACAATCCAGGCAATAAATTGATTCCTTCAGGCCTCTTCCCAAGTAGGTTTAAAGCTCTGAACAACCCTTGTATCTGTTTTCTTTCCTTACCATATTTGTAGCTTGATCTTCTTCCCGTCTAGGTCTATAGTTCTAATCTTGAAGTCGATACCTGCACAAAGAAAGTAACAAATCAATATGATCGGTTATACCAAATTGGTCCAGGTTATCAAGGTTTTAAAACTTTTTTACTCAAAATCAAACAAGGGTCTTTACATATTAAATGGATACAATATACATGCATCTTCTTGTACTATAAAAACTCAATGGAATGAAGAGGGCTCAAAGAACCCCTCAAAATATAAGCAGGCCAACATGTATCAGTTACTGAGTAGTACTGTAATATTTTGATTGATCGCAGGGAAATCTAAAACCGTAAAAGTTATCCGTCTTTTGAACATGGGACACACATGAAAATTTATAATAATCATTTTTCAACAGCACTAGCATTGCTAGTTACATACAATGTAACACATAGTAGCAGAGTTTAGTTCAGTACATACTCTGAGAGGTGACACAAACGAGGTACATTTCGTATATGCACCATAAGCAAAACAAACTTCCCCATTAACAAGGAAGTGTGTTGAAACAAACAAGTGAATCACAACGATACAAGTACTAGTAGTTTAGCTCCTACGGCTTTTCAATTTCCTGCTTACTGGCATTGTAACCTTTGTAATTAACTTCATTGTGAAGAAAAACAATGTATGGCTCATGAAATATCTGTAACACCATTAAGACATAGCTTTCATCATAGACGTCTTCCTGGCATGTTTGCTACAGTTGTCTGAGGGACCCATGCTGTTAATGAATGTTTGAATGTTTTTCTGGCCTGAGGAATTTGTTGTGCATGAGTGCCAAGGCATGATAACAAATAGACAGTCCTAACAGGATAGCCTGGGTACCAGACTGTTTCCAGTTTCCAGGGCCTACACAGGCCAGATTCTCAGCTACAGGGCCAACGACTGCCCCGAGTTTTACCACAGCTCTCATGTTAGACCCCGAGAAAAAAGGGAGGGCGGTGGTAAATTTTCTTGGGGGAATGTTGGCCCTGGAGCCAAGGAGCTGGCCTGTGTAGGCCCTGGAGACAGTCTTGCATCAAGGCAAGAGGAAGGTTGGCTAAGCTTGTAATTGACACAGCTTATACAACTACTCTGTGTTTACTGGTTCAAGTCTAGTCAAAGTTGTGCAAATTTAGCTGACAACAATGCTGTTGATACGTCACCTGGAAGTTCCATCCTAACAATCACTAATTCTCCTCTCCAAAAATTGTAACTACCCGGTATGTTGACCACAAATCTTTGCAGTAATTCCTGGATATGTCCTGTCCAAACATGAATACAGGTCTCCCACTCACTATTTTTCTGAATGTCAACAAGGACACCCTGACACTGAGTCTGACATTATGAGACCAATGTTTGTTGACATGAAACATGGTCGTCTATCCATGTACTCCAGACCTGCTCTAGTTTTGCAATGTCTGCAGACCTCTTCTGTTTAGCAAACAATAAGAAGCACGTCACCTGTGTTCATTGTACACTTTAGAGCAGAAGCTGAGGAACAGAAGTAAACATACACCCCCTTTTCTTATCCTGTGGTAATTATAGTAATGAGCTTTACTAGGTATATACTAAAGGTCTTGACATTTTCCTGACATCAAAAACTTGATCTAAGCAACATCATACGGTTACCTTTGTGGTGGAAAAAAGTTTAGCATTGTACATGTACTATTTTCCTGTAGTTTCATAATGGTCTCATCCTATTGCAAGATGTTCAATGCCACTCCAAAATACAAATGTATATCAAGAGCTACGGTTTAAATATTATCAAGGTACTGAACTTTTGCACCAGAGAAAAATTGATTCTGGCTAGTGAAAATGACAGTGTACTGATCCCAATCATTTTGAAGGACAGAGGGAAAAGCACCACCTGCTTTCAGTGTTTTAGATACATGGTTGAATCAATTCTGAAGTAGTGCTTAGGTGTGAGAGGTCACGAAAGCTTAAACTAGTTAAAGATTTACAGTTTTGACTTCTGAGTACATGCATATGCACTCCATTCATGACCATGTTTTTGCATAGATCTATACATGTTCAATATAGTGTTACCAAGAAAAATAGATACACAAGATTGACAACAAGTGTTCCCGTCAATGTTATTCTCTGGCTAAACCTTTCGAAAGAACACCCTGGGATGAAACTTTGGTCAAGGAATTAAAAGAATTACTTAAAGCATGGGTGGGGCCTGATAGAAATGGCAAGGGCATTGACCTTTGGACTTCATACATACATACACAAGCCTAATGTAACGGCACAAACGGTAACCAATCAGCTTTGTAGCCTGCACAAAATTTTTAAAAGTGCCTCACTTCAACAAAATATGTTAGGATGTTCCAAAAATTATTAGTTACCAAAGGCAAGAGTGCAATTGTTATGTAACATACTCTAATACATTAATTTATACATACAGTACATTGCACTAAGTGCATCACATAAGAAATCAATACATAAGTAACAAATATGATCAATATCACAGAGTTAAACAACTCAAAGGAAGTGTACCTCACAAACAATTTGAAGCAGTCATATTCAAGGTTACATTTAAATATTTTTGCCCTTAAAGGCTTAATTCATGTTTTGCAGCAGTGAAATGTCCAGATTATACAAATGTAGTGCATGTAACATGTTCTCTGGGTTTTAGTTCGTCATCTAATCAATAAAGAAAACAATTGTTTTGATTTACACACACCTACATTGTATGCAAATAACCTATTGACTTTTAACCTTTAAGCCCAATTATCACTCATAAAAAATTCTAATTTCTACCTCAGGAATTCGCTGAAACCTTTTGATAATTGTTGATTCAAACTGTGATTATCATTTTCACAACAGGTTTCAAATTTCTATGAAGCCAAAATACGTAAGTCAAACGATTTGTTGAAGCAGGGTGACAATTATCTGTGCTTTGACCGGAAGAAAATTGGGATTTGTGTAGAAAAATGGGGAGGGGGGCAGTTTGACAAACCGGAAGACTCGTGACTTGGGCTAGTTTTACCACGTTTCTTTGATCGAATAGTCCAGCAAAGTTATCCTCAGGAATCTCTTATAACAGCCTGCAAGGAACAGTTATGTCAAGAAATATTTTAACTTTACGGAATCGAACAAAGTTTTCCGAACACGACTTGCAAGCGAGCACACCCTACCATGAAATGACATCACTCCGATTTTTTAGTCAGTTGACTTGAGTTGGTTACAAACTACGGACAAAATCGTCAACAAAGGGGAAACAACACGGGAATTCTCCCCACTCACCAATTGTAGAGATAAATGTGGAATTGAAGGCATCTTCTGAGAATCTAAAGAGGACACATGTCTTGCCTACGCCGGAATCTCCTATCAAAAGCAACTTGAAGAGAAAGTCGTACGTCTTCGCCATTTTTGTCTGTGTGTCGCCGGCGAGTAACTTAATTTGCATAAAATGCCTGGTGACGTCATGCGGACAGGTCTCTATCCTTCAGTTTAGAAAGTAACCACAAGGAGGCGTTTGTGATCGATCAACTGCCGTCTTTTTTGGTCTTTTATTAGTTATCGCCTATATGACATGTCATGGGGGTTATATTTTCGCTAGCGTTTGTCTGTCTGTCTGTTGGTCAACAAGAACGACTATAAATGAAATGAAATGAAATGATTGGATGAATTAGTTCCATACTTGCCAAGTTGGTGTGTTGGTAGGATGTGACAAAAAATGATTAAATTTTGGGCACCCTAGCGGCTTTCCCTGGTGCTGCAGTAGAACTTCTGGGTCTCATATCTCGTGTTCTGAACAAGCTATGGTCACAAGTTTTTAGTGTTCGATAGCACTTTTGCTCTTAAAGAAGTGACGGGCCTCGCAGGTAATCTCCAAGCAGATGGCAAATTTTACCCCTCTGCCGGCTGAAGTCCTTCCCCAGCTTATGTTACTGTTTTATGCCACCGGAGGAATCTGCTTGGAGATTACCTCGCCGGGGCATTTTTGTAAGAAAAAGAAATGCCCGGTCCGAAGTGGATAAATCAAGAAAGGAATAACGGAATTTCATGATTTTGCTATGTAACGTTAGGTACCTTTAAACCAAAGTGTACAAAATGAAAGGATAATTATCCAAGACTGCGTGATATTTGCATAATTAATGAAAATATTCTATCGTAGCATTTTTTCAATACAATGTACATCTTTCAGTCTTGCCCCGTACATGATACGGCCTTAGCATTTGGGTAACAGATAGCTTTCGATGTCAGGACAAGGTGGGGCAGGTTTGAGTTTAATTTTGGAACTGCAGAGTCTTTGTCAAGTATTCCAAAGAGGATAACTGAAGAAAGGAACTAACAATTTTCATAATCGGCATGCCACACAGGACGTACATGTTATCCGAATATGGACTTGATTTGCATTGTTAGGAATTGTACAATTCCATTGTTTTCCATAACTGGATTTGAGTGACTGTAGCACCTGTAGTTATGATAGGTGGAACATAAACAGCTCATTTTGCCCTGCTATGGTGATATGATGCATGGAAATGAAACAGCGTTGAAAATGAGAAAAACAAACAATAGAAGTGATGTGCTATAGCGTTTAATAGAATTAAATCTTCCCAACCGTTTCCTTTCGGCCAAGCAAATAAAGAATGGCGACGTTGAATATAAAGGTAGAAGAACTTAAGTTCAACATTCAGCTTATTGTTTAGTACAAAATTTCTTCCACTTCCAGATCTTGTAAAACTGACACAGTGGAAGCATTCTCCTCTGCAGGGCCTGCAGAGATGAATCCACGTCGTAGAAAGTTGTATTCACAAATACGCGATAACTGTTAGAAGGCGAATGTGCGTAGAATGAGTAGAGTGCAAAAAAAAAAAAGACATCGGCGGCGTAAACAATAATTCATGAATGGCCAAAATTCACTTCATTGTACCGTACCAAGTTGGATTTTGACATTGATTTTGCCTTGGCTGATTACCCTGTGGGTGTAGTAACATTTAACCGTTATTCAGTTTTCATTCATTCATTCATTCATTCATTCATTCAATCAATCATACTTTTCAATGAAACATTGACAGCTATTAAAAGCTCCTTGGTTTTAGACATAGCGACTCTGAATTTCATTGACAAAGCTTTTAACATTTCAGACGTGCACAAAAACATAAGCTGGTCATTTTTCATTCATTCATTCATTCAAACAATCAATCAATCAATCATACTTTTCAATGAAACGTTGAAAGCTATTTTGTTTTAGACATAGCGACTCTGAATTTCATTGACAAAGCTTTTAACATTTCGGCGTGCACAAAAACATAAGCTGGTCCCTACGAGGTTCGAACTCGTGACCTTCTGCGTGTAAAGCAGACGTGATAACCACTACACCAAGGAACCGTGCTTGTTACTTCCGGGAAACTATCTCATTATATACAAACATTCAACAAAGATCATTCAAGAAGGCTCTCCTATTTAATTTTCCGCGACTAAGACCATTTCAACTGTCCCTTAAAAAACTTAATGGTCATAAAAGAAGAGATTTCTGGAAAAACGAAAGGATTTGCTGGATTTGATGTCTTTCTAGAGTCCCTGAAAACCATTTTGGGAAACCCCAGCTCAGCAATGTAGTCACGTGACTCGTTCTTTTCGGCCGACGTGAGAAAGTCAGCCAACATGCCTGTGAGTTTGCCTCCTGAATTTCACCCTAGAAATACTTTTCGAGAGCGTTTTTGTCATTCATGTTCCTTCAGACTTGTAGATAAAGGTGTGAGGATCGAAAATTCGAGGGAAGTTGCTCTTAAAATCTCGAAATTAGGGCAAATCCTAAAGTGCGAAGTTTGCAGCAAGTTCGCACATGTTTTTTGGCTTGACAAAAAATGGCTGCCATTTTTCACAACTCTTATTGTTGCAAATGTCGCCGGATTTTAGGTCTCTGTCTACTGTAGAGAGATTGCTAGTATATATGCTGTACATACGTTAGCTAAAGACTTCTGATTTTAGCTGTCGTGTCATGATTTTGTTCGAGATTCGCTAGTTGTGTTGGTTGCATATCCAACATGGCGGCTTGTTTACATGCATGTGAAGAATCATAGAAAATAGGAGCGAAGTTCATACCAAATCCGTTCTGTCAATTGATTGTCCTTTAAACTGAATATTGTTCATACTGTATTTCTTTAGTGTAGTTTTCCTGTTTTCGGTTTATAGCTGCCTGAGCCGTTCACTTGCACATGATTATGACTCTTTCACATTGCATAACTTACTAACCTAGCTTTTGTGGAGATCGAAAGTTGCATCACAGTACGCAACATCAGTTGCTTAAAACTGGAAACAGGCGTATTTTTGTAACTGAAAAAGTTTCAATCTCATCACAGTTATGCCTGTAAGTTTATATGATGAAGTTTCTTGACCAATATAACTAGATTTTATTGAAGTCATGTACATGAAGACATTTGTTTTAGTAACTGAGACCCCCCAACAATAACCTGTCTTCTTTTACAGTTGGCAAAGGACTTGCTGCATCCCTCCCCAGAGGAGGAAAAGAGGAAGCACAAGAAGAAGAGGCTGGTTCAGAGCCCCAATAGTTACTTCATGGACGTCAAATGTCCTGGTGAGTATTAAACTGGGAAGCTACTGTTGGAGTTAGTTAAGCAGTTTGAAGCACAAACATGCTGCTTTTAGTCGTATCTGAAAATTCAGCAAATGCTTACCTCCTACAAAGACTTTTTGGGTGGCTATTGCTTCAATGAGTTGCATGTTCTTCTATGGCCAACCTTAATTTGTAGCCCGACCAAAAACAGTCCTGAAATTGGGGGGAAAAGGGTATGGAAAACCACCAGCTACCCAGAAGGTCTACACAAGAGAGAAAGTGTGTCAATAAATCTTCCATTGCTTACATGCGTTAGCAACCAAATGTGACTATAGTATGAAGGTCATGCAAATTTTATTTGTTGGTTCTTAGATGAAAGAAACATGGTTTGCCAGGAAGATCAACATGAAGTACGAGTAATCATACTTAGGAAAGGCTGTACCTTGGCCCAATCAGAATGAGGGAGTGAAGACAGATCTAAGTTTCCCTTCCATCCTTGATTTCATCTAGTAATTTTTTTTAATTTTTTTTTCTCCAAAGTCTTTGTAAATTAAGGAAGTGAATTAGTGTTGCCTAACCACCGACGTTGGCACCCAGAACCTCCTGGCTCTGCCACAGTGGCGTAAGGGAGCTCAGTGCTTGTTTACAAGTGCCATGAGGCAAGTTCCCCTTCCACGTCGTCGAAGAGCAAGCCTGTCCCCGGCGCATTCTGTGCTGGCGTGGACAGAGCCTCGCATATCCGTGCTGCTTCCCAGAGTCTTTCTGACACTGACTGGGGGGACTGACCATGCAAGGAACATTATCTTTTTGTAAAAGCTTCCGGAGACAGAAATGTTGATTGGTATTCACTGTACTGACTTACTAGAGTTATTCTTTAGCTTGAACTCAAAATCTTTCAATCAAAGATTTACATGTACCATGTTTATGATCCAGTTCACAGATTTAACTGCATTTACATTGTCTAAAATGAAGGCTCATAAATAGCTATTAAAGTTGTCTAGACCATGCTTTATATTATGATATGTTTGTGTTTTGTAAATTCTTAGGGGCTTCGATAGTGAGTGAGTTTCAATTCTGACATTTTATCCACAATGCATCATTCACACAGAACTATAAAGAAGCATATTGTGATTACATATTTTTAGATCTAGGAAGAAATATGCCTACCCATTGCACACTTTTTCATGGGTAAATCACATTTGACTGTGTATAGTTTTAATTTACAGATGATGTTATTACTTTCAAATGACAGTTTTCATGTTGGTCTGATATTCAGTAGTGTAATAAGGTGTCAAGCTGTCGGTTGTGGATTTGCTGACTGACAGAATAATTGTTTCTGCATGGTTGATAATGTGTATCTTAGAAAACACAATTGCAGTCTCCTTATACATTGATTGTCTTTTGACAGGCACTGTTGATTGATGTGAAATGTTGATGTTTGAAACAAGTTTCTGTCATGTAAATTTATTGTTGTACTTTTATTTCAGGTTGCTATAAGATCACCACAGTTTTCAGCCATGCCCAGACAGTAGTTCTGTGTGTAGGGTGTTCAACAGTGCTGTGTCAGCCGACAGGGGGCAGGGCTAGGCTTACAGAAGGTGAGTTTTTTTTTTTAACTCCAATCACTCCATAGTTAAAAACAATCTCTCACTGTCAGGGCTCATTGATTCTCCTCTCTTAGAGGGCTTGACCAGTGGAAGAGCAGCAACAAGCCATCTAGATCAAAACTCTCTTTTTTAAATAGCAGCTAGCATTAGCATTAGTTAAGAGCTTGACAACACTGTTCAATAGGCCATAGAACTTTCCATGGTTCTTAACAAGCCATGGGTACCTAGGCTGTGCATCTGCATGATGTCCAATCTTATGTTGCCATAATGATAAGACAAAACACATTGCAGCCAAAGTGCTGATATCTTTTGTTGGTTTGCCTCCCAGGCTGCTCGTTCAGACGGAAGCAGCACTAAGTGAGGGACGAGAGGAGAAAGCCGGCCACCACCCTGTTCTACTGCAGCAGACACTACAGCTGAAGCGAGAGGCATTCCCACGTCCTGGCGCCGTTCCTCGCCTTCAGACATGCCCGAGAACGGCTCTCCCACGGACGTGTGCCTCCAACTTCAGCGTTTAACATAATATTCAAGTCACCTGCAAAATCTGCACTAAGTAATTGATGTACACCTAGTGTATTGCTTGTAAACAAGTTGGTGGCAATTAAAAAATCCTATCTCAAGCAGACATGTTGTTTTTCATTCATTTTATTCGTTAACAACATTTATACTCAGGCCATCAGTGTATGCTCTTTGATCTTTACTCAGCATTGCCACTGTGCATAGATCAATGTGCAAGTAGGACTTAACATCATTTTGTAACATTAGAAGCAATTCAAATCAAATATTACATCAGTGTAAATGAAACAGTTCAAAATCATTTTTTACATAAGTTGTCACAACACACTGTCAACTAACATTCTGTTACTTGTTGACTAGTATTAACTTACTAGTGTTTGTCATCTTTTGAACACCATAGATTGATTACTTCATACATTTATGAAGGTTAGACCTCCAGGTGAACAATG
>NC_049981.1:15423988-15442849 GCF_000003815.2 Branchiostoma floridae | reverse complement strand
TACTTAGCAGCCGCTAGGGGGCCCATTATCGAACTTGACCTTCGTTTTCCCGACCCCTACCCACCTACCAAATATTATCGGGATCCATCCAAGACTTCTTGAGTTATGCTGTTAACACACAGACAGACAGACAGATACACAGACTCACAAGCCCAAAACATAACCTTAGCCATTCTGGCAAAGGTAATAATGAATGGTCATACGTACTTGCCAGCATTTTGCCTGTCTCTGAAATGGCGACTGTGATGGTCTTGAACTCCTCTTCCGTCAAACTTTATGGGCCAAAAGAGAGTAAATTCATGAGTAATGTCATCAGGCTGTTTGTTGAATAGTAAACAGACTTCAACACGACCTCAGACATTTACCTAGTTTAAGTTAGTGACCGCGTCCTTGCCGTTTGTGACACCACCCAGCGGCAAGGAGCAGTAGTACAGTCCAGATAAAGGTTCTAGTTAGTTGTAACTAAGGAGTAATCTCCAAGCAATGGCATAAGATAGTACCAAACTGGCCAGGAGATAGTCAGCCAAGAGGTGTACATTTGCCCCGGTAGCAAAACACACTCCTAAGCCGGCTTCACTCCTCTGCCAGCTTTTGATACTATCTAATGCTACCGTAGGATCTGCTTGAAGATTAACTTTCCAGCGATCCGGAGTCTGGTAGAGACTAGACTTGTTCTACTTCCCACTGTTAGTGTTCGTTAGCTGGCACTGCAGTGAGAGTGCGGTCCCAAACGTGGCTAAACTTCTACGGTCAAAGCTTCTACGTTTGGAACTGCATTCTTCAAACTGCAGCCGCCAGCCACAAGCATTGCCCTGAAGAAGGTAGCAGGTAAATAACCTTGTCATATATGCATTATCCAAATACAACTGCGATAGGACCATACCTCATGAGAACAACAGCATTTGGGCTCCTTGTGAGGGCTATACCGACCGCTACCAGCACGTAGAAAGCTACGGCTACCGGTAGTTTCCAAGCTGGGCATGCGCTGTCCTCGGAGCACTCTCCCATGGTAGCGGTACCGTTTCCTCCCACACATGTACAGTTATGAAATCCCTATGGACAGGCGTAGCAACGTGAATAGGGTTGTTAATTCTAAACGATTGGGGTACGAATCACTGTTTCATTCTCATTTTGTGTCCTTAAAACTTCCTGTCTCGAGCCTGGGACGGTTAGGGACGTCCTCAACTGCCTAAGGCCAGACTGATAGGTCTGATGCGCTAACCCTAGAATAGACTCTGTGCGTTCTTTAACGTACTCCTGGTGCGGCCCTTTTTAAACACACAACCTCCACTTTTCCGTCTTGCCTTGGTCGGAAATTACAATACTGCTACAGGAAGATGTGCATGGAGTATTAAGCTAACGTGCAGTACATGGCATTGTGGACTGTAAAGTTCCTGTAGAAGCTGTCCTTACCCATGATTATATACTTACGTGCTGGCCAGACTCGGTACATCCAGCATGGCACGGCGACAAGTAGGTTACCTGGGTCTCGCCGCAGACTGGTTGGTACAGGTCACGCGAGCAGTTACAGTTTGAACTGCAGGCGGCATTCAAGTCGTTTCCAACACTGCAATAGAAAAGTCTGTCAATAGTTTCAATCACGTCGGTAGGTAACCGGATAATGCACTTCATCGCTGCACAACCTAAGGGAATACGTGTTTGCTTGCGTGTCCACGTGCTATATATCCAGGCATGTCCCATCACTGTGTCAGGAAGGTTAGAGTTGCGGGAGGGACAGGAAATAGAGTTCAGAGGTGGAAGTCATGGGTCAATGAAAGAGGATACTAACTCAGGGGTAAGCACTAGTAATGTTTTGATTTGTTTTTGTTTCCGTAGTTATATATTTTCCATATTCTAGTGACGTTCACCTGTAGAGTGACAGGAAGTCATCAATGACAATGGACAACATGTAATGTTAATCAAAACCTTATTTGTACAATAAATGAACTACAATAAAACGAGACATTCGAGAAACTCTAAATACTTCACTGAGGTATGTGTTGCCGCACCCGTTTGTGAGTTGTGTATCCGCCCCAGCGAGCGGCGCCGTGTCGGGACAATGAATCAGCATGCCAGCAAAGAGGCCAGAAGTCACGGCACAGACAATCATGCAGAATTTGATGGTTCCGCGGATTGACAGCCGCCTGGTGACGAACCCTCCAGCCACGAATCCTGCTCCTAACAAGGGGATCACCAGACCGGCTGTGAAATACATCAAGACATGGCAGAACAAAACAGAAGATATTAACACCCGACGTTCCACTGTAACACAAAGGAAAGTCGCTATGAGGTCTAATCATGACATTCTCTTGTGTGGATGGTGTTCAGCACCAGGGGCAAGCGTGTTTACCTGTGTGTGTGGAAGGTATTCAGCAGCAGGGACAGGTGTGTTTACCTTTGTGTGGATGGTGTTCAGAACCAGAGACAGGTGTGTTTGCCTGTGTGTGGATGGTATTCAGGAACAGGTGTGTTTGCCTGTGTGGATGGTGTTCAGCACCAGGGACAGGTGTATTTACCTGTGTGTGGATGGTGTTCAGCTCCAGGGACAGGCGTGTTTACCTGTGTTTGGATGGTGTTCAGCACCAGGGACAGGCGTATACATGGTGTACAACACCAAGGGCATATCTATCTTTAAGTTGGTGCACGTGCATATGGCCTCTTCGCAATTCCGGGATCCAGCCTTACATTCCATAAGACCCTTTACCTATGATGTGGGTGGCGTAGTCTAGTTTAGGAAAGACGATCTCCACAAACTTGAAGGAGTAGCTGAGAATGAGCACAGGAAGCAGAGAGTCGATGGCGCCTGCGAGAAGCAGCACGGCCTTGACCGGGTCTGTAACTATGGTCTTCAGGCCTTGTAGAAACGACTGAGACCCCGGCTGCTTCGTTTCTTGCTCTTTAGCATCTAATTTGAAAATTAAGAAATCATATACAGACATCGAGCTTATGACATGTGATAAAGTTGATGCGGATTGATTATAACGTTCGAAGTAACAATCCTTGCACTTGCAGTTTTACATAGTCCACTAGTAAACTACACGATTTGAGAATTTGACGTAAATAGTAACAAAGCTTTCATTTTGATAAAAACATTATGTAGAGTCTCACACTAAGTATACATTAATATACATTAATTGTTCTACATTAGCTATTAATCGGATCGTGGTTCCAACTGCAAGATGCTATACACATTGAGATGACAATGTGGGAAATGTGTCAATGTTGAGGATTTCTGATACCTAACGTCTTGTCCAGGCCGTGCTTAAGCAGGTCAATACGTGTTTTGTTATGTCTCAGGGGCCGCAACTTTACCTACAATATAACTCGCTGCGCATTCACAAATCCAACCACGAACATGCTTATTAATTGATTGAACCCCATTCCTTTAGATTAAGAGAATATCATTCGAATTTCAACCGCACCGATTGAGATTGAAGAACTGTCCGTTTCTCTGGAAGGAGCGCGACCAGAGGCATCAGAATCAGGGCCAGGGCAGATCCAGCCACGTTGGTGAACCACCACGCACCGGTAGTATCGGCACCAGTTGGGGAAATCTCACTGCAGCATCAGCAACAGGAAACCGAACATATTATACCTTCCGTCAAATATGATAACATTTTGTGAATTGTTGTAGTAGCTAACTCATTGTTATAAATTTTTCATTGATTCTGTCAGCAAAAGGCACGCATACAGCAGAGAAGACAGGTATTGAGATAACACATTCCGGGACCTTCTTTAAAGCTGACTTCAATCTTGTTATCAGTGTCCCCGACGTCACTAGCATATGGAAACCAGCATACATCTTGGATGTCGAGCATTTCACACAAACATTTTGCGATAATATATGTGTTTTGAGGCTAAAAGAAGTGCGAGGATTCGCCTGAATCGCAGAAAAATAGCTCATTCCTGACCGCCCTGCCAACAGGAGATAGTGTAACACAGGGTAGGTCTTACCTTCCTGCCCCGAGATCAGCCGGAACCTTCAGGAATTCTGCACTCAAGAAAATCCCGAGCATGGGTCCTACGGCAGTCGCGCTGAAGTAGATCCCTGAATTTAACAGAAAGGAACGTTTTCAGGCCAAGTCAGTCATTGGAAGAACTGATCCCACGCACGCGTTAGGCTAACTGTAAAAGAAAGCCACCTCGAAATAAATGCAGACGAACAATGTATATTGTTTTGATCTCTATGTTTATTTGGATGAAAACAAAGTCTAATAAGAGTTTGAAGATCTCAACTTGAATGATTTAGACACTTACCAAGATATGTTGAAGACTTTTGTGGACCAGCTACATCCCCCAGGTACCCCACTGCCAGGCTGTACAGCGAGATACTGGAAAGCCCCATCAGTGCCCTGCCGGCAGCTTGCAAGAAGAAGGCAGTCCACACCCCGGCTGCGGGTTCGTCCTCACATGTTTGAGAAGCGTTTCCTGGGCTCCAGCACAGCTGTGAACTCTCTGCAGATGACGGTAGTGTAGAGCGACCGTAGGGCACGACGAATTCGGGAAGTATGTACAGCAGGGAGCCGACAATAATGGAGGAGATGCCGATGGCGGAAAAGACTGGACGGCGTCGTCGTCCCAGGCCGGTGAAAGGCATGTAGACAACGACGGTCATAACGACAATGCTGGCGAATAGGGCGCCAACCTGGGTTGTAGTAAAGCCAAACCTGTCGCAGGATAGACAAGAAAATTCGGACTTCAAATGTAAAATTTTCAGACCATCTTGGCTTACACTAACGGCTCGGCTAAATTCGCTTTAGGTCGTCGTACGATTGAGATATCGTTGGATTTACAGAACTAAACATCGACAAGGATCTAAGACAACTTATTTGATAGCAAAACAAGACAGCTGAATTTTTTTACGACGCATGCACGACTGGCCTCAGTTTGCTATGGTACGACGATCATACGACGAATATTTCCGACGTGCAAATGGCATAGTAAACATATTCCAAATTTTTCAACAGCCCAGTTACATCGATTAGTTTACCGGGACTCCCATATATACTATTTATATAGCCAAAGTTGATTAGGAGAGAGTATGCCATGGCCAAGATAAATCAACTAGGATAGCACTCAAGCTAGGTATTCTGCCAGTCTGAGTTGGAACTCAAATCAGCGCATGGTTCACCTTTGCTCCAGGACGGGTCCAACTATGGCAGGTGCACCAGAAGAGAGCATAGTCTGCGACACGAGGGCCCAGAACAGGAGAAACAGCGCCACTGCTGGCTTCGCCAGGAAACGTTTGAAAGATCCCTGATTGTCCTTCGATCCCGCCCACGCCTCTGTAGTCGGAGAACTTGGTGGCTTTCCCGCTTCTTCTTGAACGCTTGTCATCATGAAGGTGGCACTGGTGCGTCTCTGAAAAGGCATGGGGACATCACGGTGAACTTACTCTCCAAGCAGAGGTTAGGCTCAGACTGCTTTTTAACGTTTTTTTAGTCGTTTTTATCGGGCTTTCTATTTTGTCATTTTTCTTGAAGTACGCCAGCCAAACGGTCCACTCGGTAAAACCCCAAGACACTGACGCACGGACGGAGCGCTAACTAGCCCGAGAGAGACAAGCTATTAACTCCGTTCTGTGACTGCACCTCGCTGTCATATGGACTGTTTTGTATAGAAGATGTTTCATATCCAACCATGCTCAGCTTAACGTAGGCTTTTAGGCGTAAACTGCACCAACACAAATGAAGGTTAGAAACCAGGGTGTCATGAGCTGAACACCGTTGGATACAAAGCAAGGGGATTTCTCGAATAGACAAAGACTGTTTTGGCTGAGCATGCACTAATAAAGCTGTGTCTGGCTGTTACCTTGGAAAAATACGATCTTGTCTTACTTGTTTGTATTTCTTTTTTTGAACCGACTGGCTGTCAAGATTATGGTTGTAAAGCTCCAAGGTTTGATGTTTGTCCTACACAATAAAAAGAGCCAGAGATGCTATCGATGTATAAAGCGCCTGATGTTTGTATATCCGCATTGATACGTGTCTCTTTTCTCAGTACTGGGAGAAGTGACCCACACATGAAAAGCTTAATACTTCAAATGAAGACAGTTCAATAGTATGTGTATACTTCTTAGCCATTTGCCTAATTATGTATAGCAATAATGATTAGTCAGATTGGTTTGTGTTATACAGGTGGGTATCAAGCACACACATATTACTAACCATTTTTCTCCAATTGTGAGTTAAGGCACGTGTCCACGTGATGTAAAACGTCACGTGTCGTCTCACCTGTAGGTCAGTGCGGATGTACATTAATCACCCGGTATGCGCGCACCTCCCACCAACCGATATGCGGATGAAAAATACTAGATGGTACCAAAGGTTCATGTGTATAAAAACTGAGTTTGATAGCCTGAAATAGGCGCAACTTGTTGCGTCAAGTATAACAAGGGAACATTCTATTGTCACTGCAAATCTTTTTTCATGCATTTTTGTTGTTAGTGTACAATACTGTACATTGATATTTCATTCGATAGCAACGCTGTAAAAACAACCAATAACCTTCTCATCTGTGATTCAAGTTGGCACAATTTACCAGAGCGATGAGGCGCCGCCCAGTGAGATACCCGATTTATACCTGGGCCACATTTCCAAACCGGGGCCCGACCGGGGCAATTTTTTGTGTCTCCTAAACAGCCCGGTCGAGCCCCTGTTTGGAAATGTGACAATACCAGATACTCTATAGTCCTCCGCGGCATCACTTACTTTTAGTGACATCTACACTGTAGTCCCGGTAGCTTCTCTATAGACATTGAGCCTACGATTTATCTAACTAGGTCTCTTCTTCCCGTGGGCGTTCGTTTTATATAGTCATTCAATGAGCCTTAATCGCGCGTCGCGTAAGCCCTCTTCCCGAGGACTATTTACTCCTGCTGCGTTTCAGTAAAGCCCTGCACTCTTCGCAGCTTATGTTCTCAGACAGGGAACGTAGTCCAGACAAGGCAGACAACCTAATGTCTACACCAGGGTGTGGTTTACAGTGGTTCAGCAAAACGTCTGGAATTTGGCGGAAAATCTACATTTAGTATAAATAGTAGTAGTAGCGAAGAACTGTATGTACAAGAAACCAATTACAACGTTCCAAAACATATTCACGTAGTTATTCATTAATATCTCCAAGGAAAATGAATGTATTGATTTAGAAGTGTCTGTTTGTTTGTCTGTCCGTCTGTATGAGTTTCCACATGTTGCCCGCAATAAGTAACGAGCCTCTGGGTGGATTGTGATGATATTTGCTATGTGAATAGATGGTAACAAGACAGAGATCGAGATCCGTGCCATACTACTGCATCAGACCTTCTGTGTTTATACAGTCAAACCTGTATTAGGGGCCACCTCTACAGAGGGGCCACCTGTCCATAGTGGCCACTTTTTGTCAGTCCCTTGGGTATTTTATCTACAGGTTGCCACCTCTATACAGAGGCCACCTGTCTATAGTGGCCAAATTTGTCCGGTCCCTTGAGTGGCCGCTATAGACAGGTTTGACTGTATCCCCGGTATACGTCATGGTCTTGTTTATTTATTGGCTTGGCTAGGAATTAAGCTAATGGCACAACCCACCGGACGTGCCAATACGTGCTGTCTACGTGCCAAAACGTGCCAATCTTTTGGGATCCCTAAGTGGTAAGTACCGCCTCCGTACAACTCGTAGGGAATCCGACGGATTTTGGAGCACGCAGACACGCCGCGACGCGTAGAACTTTGCGACGCGCCTACCCTGTACAGCCTGAACTTTTCAGAAATACGTACGTGGCAGACGTGGCCTCCCAAAAAACGTACGGACAAATTGCACGTACGGCAGGTTGTGCCCTTAGCTTAATCCATGACGCTCATCCGGGGCTGCCCAGACTTGATTATGTAGTCCATTCATTTAGTACAGAATTTTTTAACGTATAAATTGTGTGTTGTTGCAACAAATGGTGCTTGTTATATTTATGATGAGCAAATTCATTTTTTTACCATACATATTTATCTTTCATCAGTAAACATTTTTTTGGTAAAAAAAATGGGACAGTGGGGGTGTTATCCCTTTTTTTTACCAGTACGAGGTCCAAGAATCATCTATTGGTAAACATATTGGGTTAAAGTTTTGTACCCTACATTAGCACATCTCTGTAGATAGCGCGTGTTCCCAGACTAAAACAAAAATGGGATAAATAACAAATCCTGGCTGCATAGCTAACAGTGTTGTATTGGTTACCTGTGCGGAGAAGCAAATTGCTTGAATCTGAACAGCAAAAACACATTTTTACCAGAAAGTAACATTTCCAACCAAATGTAATGTAAATCACATGGTCGAGCCTAATAAACCCAGATTAAACTGTTTAATCTTACACATCCATATACATTGTGTATGCTGACCAGCCTGTACAGCTGTGTCCTGCCACTTGCTACATAGTATAATTGAACACCGCATGGTTTCTGCTATTTTACCTGTAACCAAGGTGACAACCGTCTGGTCCATTGACTTTGTTTGCTTGGAACGGAAGAAGAAGGGGGGGGGGGAGCTATATGTTTCCCTCAGTGAGGGTAAACATAGATATTCATGTTTTGAACCGGGCCCCGCATGGCTAGCACGATCCCCGTCTTTCAATCCCTGTTTAAAGATTTTTATAGCTGTAAAATGCTAAAAGCTACGCTTAAAATGGGTTTGTGTTCCCAGACCGCTATATCATGACTACGCAACTGTCGGGGAAATTAATGACATGGTGCCAGGTTATTTGAAACAGTTGCACAGATCGTTTGTCTTACTTTCTAAGGGGAAAAGTGCAGTGAACTCGGATATCAATCCATGCAAATTACCGTAAAATGAACTGGTGCCCAATAGGCTGTATAATTGATACCGCACACGTGCCAGTGGTCAATTCAAGGTTGGGATGTAGTCAACTAGTAGATCATGATAATGCTCCGGTCTAAAGTGGAGATTTGTCCAGTCCGGAATAGAAATAGACACTTAACGAAGGAATTACCTTATTTCACTTTAGGACAAGAGTGCGTCCAACCTTATTGTACGTTCTCTCCTGATCACGGAAACATGTTTTGGTGCATTTTTTTTGCATTTGTAACAAGTAGATTAAAAGCCTCGAGGAAATTTTACCAAAGTCAAAGAAGAAGACATCAAATGACAAAATTAAAGAATTTATTCTTTGTTATACCATAAGCCCAGTGTAAAGTCAGTTGTAATCTTCCTAACCCCATAGATTTTAAAAATGAAGGCAGCTTTCTTTCTCCAACATTTATTGACTGCCTGCGTCAGTTTTGGGGAGAAGAAGTCGAATTCACTTGGTATGTTAAGATTCATTTCATTGATTCATTCATTTCCATGCAATTCATTTGCTGCGCCCTGTAATTTTAACCCTGTGGGTATGTATCGTGTACAATAAAGTATAAGTAGGATTTCATCCATTAGAATATAATGATTGGCGGTCTTGTTTCCACCTGGGCATAGACCCATGAAGAAAACGCAACTTTTCTTAACCAAAATGTGTATTTCTAACCCAAAATCCTGCATTTAAAAAAACAAAATCACAACTATTCAATGTGTTCCAAGTAGTACTAAAATTGTGTGAAGTTTCATCGTAGTGCGACCGAGCAATCCAAAGTTAGATTCATATGATTGTATAGAATACTACTTTACTACAAGCCTGGGCCGCCTTAAGCCAACTGAGGACACAAAGATAGGTAGATACTTGTCGACGGTCGGTTCTATCATAACGGTAGCCCCATACTTATTCAGGGGAAGAGGGTTGTTATCTACTGTGTATGGGATACGGTATTGTAAGGCGGAACCCAGCCCTCTCCTTTCCGTTACCTCCCCAACCGAAGTCATATGTACCCATTTTTAGGTCTCTTTAGGTGCCTTTCCCAAGGGGCGTTTCAGTAGCATGACATGATTTGAACCCAGGACTTCTTGGTTCCGAGAGAAATACCCTGCTGTTGAGCCACCCAAACCTACCATTTCATAGCCTTGCCGAAAATCCTACGGAAAAAGAAATCGCACGATGAAAGAGATCTAGACTGCTCCTTGATTGACAGTGGCTGTACACTGTATTCCATTAAGGAGGTTCCAAATGTTAGGTTGTCTGGGATGTCCGGACGACCCGCTAAGATTTCAAGGGATAGGTGAGGTGGAGGCTCTGCCTGGGGGCAGACAATACAAGATTGCGTGGTAGGAGAAAGAAAAAAAGTCGGTTGTCTGCTTTCCATGCTGAACCATCTATCTTGTCATATATTGACGTAGTACTACTACACTTTACGCGCGCATTTCTGGAAACTAGAATACTAATCCATACAGGCGAACCCTACTGTCACGTTCACAGTATTTGTTGAATCTAGAATATTAATCCATACAGATGAACTCTACTGCTACGTCCATAGGTTACCAAAACAGCTCAATGACGTATTAGATCTCAATCAATATGTCCTAGTTTAAATCTAGAACGGGCAGCGCCCAGCGATGAGCCAGACTGATGACAGGGCTTTATCACCTAGTCTCCAGGATTTAGAGATTTCCTCTGGCCCGGATAGGACGGGTCAGAGACGTGTTGGACGGCCTGGTATATACGAGATTGCCATATCAGAACCCTCATTCTAGGTTGCATTATTTACCTCCATGAAAAATGGAGTTATATAACAAATTGTCAATGACATTATTCTTTCTTTTTTCTTCTGTCAGTAGCCAATCAGAGCTTAGGTTAGATATTAGCTGTTGTTACGATGAAAACACTCTGTATTTTTGCGAATTTTGTTTGGTCTCCGTTTGTGCGCATTTTCTGTAAGTATATCCACAGCAATAACTTAAGAACCTCTGGATGGAATGCTATGCGCTGATATTTAGTATGTGGCTAAGTGTCATAGACAAAGAGGCTAGGCCAGGGTTGAGTTTGGCTATCCTGACCGCTGACCATGGCACTGCAGCAGAACTTTGTCCTGGGCATGCTGTGGTTTTATTTATTTGTAGCACATATTGTTTGATGGATGAAAATAATAGTATGACCCCTCACTCAATGGCTTGTTACAGAACTGCGTTTTGTTCTTGTTCAGGGAATGTTTTGTGCACGCGTTGCCACGGGAACCTTACATAATGATATCTCTGTCTCTCGGCTATGTGTTTTCATCACGGTCAATTCCTTCCTTTAGAGGAGCAAAACCCTGGAACTTGTATGTAGACAGAGAGGATGTCTACATTACAATGCATGAAAGCTTCTCCGCAACCAATGTTTTATCACAAGATTGCAAATCCTTCAATGGTTTCCAACAGAAATGCTACCAACAATGTGGTACCACAATCAAGATAGCAGATTATGTTAAGAATGCCACACGAAGAAAACAATAACTGAATACACCTGACAATAGTAGCACCAATGATAACACGTAACTATAACATGGTGCACCAACGTCCTGTATCTCTAAGTTATGGAGTGTTGTGCCTTTTATATCAGATTGACGGAGCTGTCAAGGATTGGAACCTAGAACGTTTAGATTTCAGGTCTACGGCCTACCCACTAGGACAATACGGCACCGAAAAGCTCTCAACAAAATTACGTTTTCGTCTTCCTTCGTCTCAGGTGCAGCTGTCTATACATACGTCACCTTCCATTACAGAACGCCAATCGTCTCTCGTGACGGCAGCGTTGCAGAAAATTAACTAGCCCGGCGCTTCAGATTGCATCGCAGCAGTCTGTTGGGCACCTGCGGCCTTTCATAATCTGCTGTCCGTATAAGCGTCTCGTTTAAAAGCGTTGGAGGCAGCAGGCAATTCTGAAGAGCTCCAGACAATTCACACAGCGTTAACACACACACAATTCTTAATCATTTCTTCTGCGCTGTTGTGGAGATGAGTCACGTTGCCACAAACACAATCACTCAAGTGCCGCCATCAAATCATGCTGTGGCTTTTCATCAGGTAATATGGACAGATCGTGCTCACATTTAACGTGCGAAAGAGTCATGTTTTTCAATTACAGGGAACTCAGAGTAGGAGAATAAAACTGTCGATACTGTGGGGGCGTAGAGGATGCCCGAGACAAATAACACCTGGGCTCGGCATCTCCTGGAATTCAACACCGTTATAATCTTCAGAAGCGGTGTTTGCTTCAGGGCTTCCTGCAAATCAGATATTACCCTCTCTCTCCCTGTTTCATCTGATTTGGTAGTTATTCATCTACAAGGAAAGGTACTATTGCTAGTGTAGATTGAGGTGTTACATTACATACAGGACTAATCTATGTTTCAGTGTTTCACCAGTGTTACTGTGTATGTTATTCAGCACCAAGGGCAGGGATATTGTCAATTTAGCTTCCAAACTACATACAAGACTGATCGATGAAAGGTTTAATTTCCCGTGCCACTGTCCCTCTCACATTGTTTCTTCCAAAGAGATGCTAGGGTTAGTTTGAGTGTTAATTCAGTACCAAGGACAGTAATCAGGGTGACTTTGCACAACACATAAATGGCTGATCAATGCAGATTATTCATTACCAGTGTCTGTCCCTCTCCCTCTCTCTCCGATTCTCTTATTGGCACTGGTGTTAATGTGAATGCTATCTAGCACCAAGGACATGGACTGTCCCAAACCGCATACAGGACTGATCAATCTAGGCTATGGAACAGGAACCATTGTCAGTATAGGCTATTACACCACATGTAGGTCTGATCAATGTGGGTTATTTAGTAACAGTGTGCTTCTGTCTCTCTGCTTTACACAATTGTATTAGTCCGAATGTTATTCAACAGGGAGGACAGAAATCGTTGCCAGTATAGGTCTTTACACCACATACAGGACTGACTAGTGTCTCTAGTTCTCAGATTGACACAATGGTGTTAGTTTGACTTTCATTCAGCATGAAGGACAGGAAGTGTTGTCAGTATAGGCTTTTACACCACGATACAGGACTGGTTGGTGTGGGCTATTAAGTACCAGTGTCACCATCTCTGGTTCTCCCTTTGACACAATGGTGTCAGTATTAATGCCATTCAGCACCAAGGAGATGGATCGTTGCCAGTGTGTCCTCTCACATAATGTGCAAGACTGGAAATATAGGCTATCTAGTACCAGTACCAGTGTCTCTCTCTCTCTGGATCTCACATTGTTGCACCAGCACACGTGTGGAGATTATTCAACACCAAGGACAGGAATCGTGGTTACTGTGACCTTTCACACCGATTAATGAAGGTTATTCAGCGCAAGTGTCGTAATCTTCGGTTAGAGCATTGTGACATTCTCACAGGAGCCACAAGAGTTTGTGTTATCAGGCAAGACTCAATGCGTGGTATTTGATACCCGTATCTTTTTCTCTAGGTCTTCAATTGAAGCAATGGTGTTAGCGTGGATGTTATTCACCAACAAGTGCAGCTACACACAGGACTAGATGATAGGTTTTTCGTTTTTTCAAGTGTCTCTCTCTGTGCCTTTCACGAAGATACCGGGGTTGATTTGAATGTTACCAGCACCAAGGACAGGAACTATTGTTAGTATTGGTATTTCCACCACATACAGGGCTGAGCAATGTAGGCATTTCAGTAAATTGTTTCCCATTGCGACACCGCAGTGGTGTGAGTACTAATTCAGCACCAAGGACAGGTACCAATATTGTTATTGTAAGTTTTGGCTTTTTTTGCACTGATTGATAAATGTACGCTATTCTGTACCAATGCCTCTCTCACTCTTGTGCTCATCACCAGTAGTCAAATTTTCTGAAATGGACTGGTAAGAAATGGACCTCACATGTACGTAGCTACATTCGTGTGACTGTGCACAAACAAAACCATAACGCCTTTTAAGAGGTAATGACGTGTTTTAGTTGTATAGGTATAGGTATCTTACCTTGGTATCAAATAGAGTGACAATAGAATAATAATTTTTGTGTGCTTACTTGAGGTATTTGTGGTGCAAATTAACAACAGTAAAACATACATTCATTCCCAAAGACAATAAAACCGTGTTATCGTTGTTTGTGCGTACATTCTTTCATTATCATATGGACCGGTGATAGAATAATCAATATTTCTGTGACTTGAGGTATTTGCTTGCAACGCAATGATGGCATCGTAAAAACATGCACTCCTGATACATACATATTCATAACAGGCTGAAATCACTGGTGTGTCTTTATCCGTTATCATCGAGCCACGGTGAATAATGATGCTGTCCATGACACATGAATAGCACATAAAAGCAAGTATGGTGTCCTTGATAAAAGCAAGTACTTAAGATCGGGCGCTTAATGCAAATCAGGGATTTGTGCTTGTTCCTCAAGACTTAGTATAATGCAGTTGTGCCTTTGCTATATTTTGTCTGGCCCTTAGCTCTTCTCTCATGACCTCGTTGAAAAGCGTTCTGCAGGCCAGCTAAAGCTTGGTACTAGTATCATCATCAGTCGTAGCTTCGTATGGGTAAGCAAAGGTTGAAACAAATCACCACTTAAACACATCTTGCAGTATCCCTCGACGTTAGAAAGCTAAAGGAACACGTGGATTTAACACACATTTTCTAAATGTGCGATTTGTATATGATGTGGCATATGATACCTACGTCGAGACACAGGTGCCTTAGCGAATGAGCTTTGAGTTGTTAGTAGGCACACTCACCAGCGCGGAGCGCTTCATAATCATAATATTTAGGGTCACACCACGCCCAGCTTGAGTGCAGAATATCAAGTCTGTGATTATGTACTCCACGTTGATAAAAGGTTTCCACTAGCTCCAATCGACATTCTGCGAGTACGGACCTTCGCTGTCCCTCGTACAGATCAGATATTTTGTTGTGCCGCCGCGGAGAAAAATGTCAGTGAACAGCAGCGCAAATATCGTCCGCGGTTGCCACCGGTAACGGACGTGACGCAATCGAGGTATATCTGCGTTGGTGCAGCCCGGCACTCGGCAAACCGTCGTCTGATGAGGAAACATCGCGATGTAAGCCCCCATGTAACCAACTCGCACCTGAAAACATCGCTTCACAAGGAGCCGGTGGTCCAGGTGTGGAGAATTCTTCCCGAATTTAAAGATGGCTGCCGATGGGGTTCGGAGATGGTGCTGAGTTCGGTGAAGCAGCCGCAGCTAAGATGATGAAGCTTCGGTTTGTCTTTTTCCTCATCTTGAGCGGCTCGGTCCTGTTCGTGTACAAGCTGGTGGCGCACATCAACGTGGCCAAGGAGAAGTTTCGCGGGGTGCGCTCCGGGTACACGGGCGCTCGCAGCCCGAGGATGTTCATGATTCAAGCCGGTCTGAGGTACGTGCTCGTTATACCATGTTATTAACACAGTATGAAGCACTCCTTGTGCAACATAGCTCGAGGCACGCCAGATGGCACCCGTCAGTGCTAGCTAATCGCTAAACAAAACGTCTGTTAAACATGATATGGATTACAACGATAAACATAGTCCCCATATCAGGCTTTTACTGGACTTGTGTTTTGGGCTTTATGAATTATAACGATAAGCACAACTATTGCAGCAGAATTTTTGACTGTTTTGTTTCTTTGTGAATTCTTTTCCTCACGTGTATGTTAAAATGGCATCTAAAATATCGGCATTTACAAACCCTGTTGCCAAATAAGTGCGCGGTTTAGTCTGTTCTGCTCTCAAAACCCATTATGACAAGAAAACTGTAATACAATAGGAAACAGTACCCTATAGGTACAATTTGGTACCAGAATAACACTATTATTATATCTACATACGATGTCAATTGATCTTTATCCATTTCTATTGGATATATTGGTCAAGCACCAGCGGTTTATAATCCGCTCAATACATAGAAACGTATAAATCCCTCTCTATGGAGTGATTTATATTAGACAGCATTTCGAACCCATGCATGTTTTACTTCAAATATTGTATGAGACTAAAATGCTACGTGTTCTGATGATGTTTAACAACACGTGTTCGTATTTGCAATAGATATTCTAACGTTGCTATGTTCAATGACAGGAAATGAAGGGTGTATATCTAGGGATAATTTCTACGTGTGTGTTAATTGAATGATACTATCATCGTTGTTGAATACAGGAAGAAAATGATATTTTGTTTTCATATTATTTGTAATGAGCTTGACGTTATTTTTTGTGTAACATCAAAGGCCGCTGTCCCTGGAGTTGTCTCACAAGTCGGCTTCAGTTTGTTTCCGTCGCACATGAAAACATCCGTGCCTTTCAGGAGTTGTATCAAGGCACCTGTTGCCGCGGAGGGCCGAGAGAAAAAAGACTTGATTAGCGGCCCAATAGACCGGTCCTGGCTGTCCTGCAAAATCAACAGCTAAACCAGCTTTAGCATGGCAATTAGTGGTTCGGACAATGCATGAGGGAGTGCTTGCATGTCAGCCAAATGTTGCATTTCATGTTGTTATTCTACGTTTCTACGTTTTCACGACCGTAGTCGGGGCAATTTGATGTGTGAATTTGTGCATGGGGAAGGGTTGATTTAATATCCAAGCAGATGTAACAATCGCTCAATTTCTGTGTTCAATCCCATCTTTATTTCAACATTCAGTGCCGTTGTCTATATTGTGTTTTCCTAACGATTGGCGTCTTCCTAAAAGTGCAAAACGTTACTAGAAAATAGTAATAAATATTTCAAAAACTTGCCGGGTCCTTACATATGCTTGGATGTATAAGCTGATTCATGGTTTGAACTACGCATGCGTGAGGTCAAAGATGAAGGCCCCTAAGGTGGAAACCCTTCTTGTCTAGACCATGCTTCATCCATGCCCATACGTGTATTGATTATGTCTCAGACGTCTTCAATTTTGACATATTACCCACGATGCATCTCATTCCCCATTTGCAGTTCGAACTGTGAACCGTATTCTTGTATAACAAACATGCATAGAAAATTATGGTATCACGACTACACTATACTTCTTGTACTCGTCCGATACCTGTGAGAAGACAGGAAAATGAGTTCTTCGTCACTCTTGGAGAAGAGACATGATTATCCTTGCTATATTGAACCGACTTGATTTATTGAGTGGGCAGGGTTCGGTTAGGACTGTACTGCATTTCCAAACGGCCTAGAAAATTTGAATATGGTTGCACTTTATTTCTTATTTCATTAGAACGTCTCCAGAAAATTTTATTTGCAGGGTTCTATTTCCTTTTAGAAGAACATAACAGATTGCACCAACATTTCTGCGTAGGTCCAATTACGCCAATAGTGTGTTCCGACGTGTGGCTGATGTCACACTTTACAATCTAAAGCTGATTTTCACCCACTGAAACTCGACCATCATAAGAGTTACTGAAGATTTGCCTATTTGTCCCGAACTACGCTATCGCTCTCAGCCGTCACAGAGGGAAATCTAAATCTGACTGTCACTGTGTCTGAGCCACTGTTGCCATTCACAACAACAGGAAAACTTTAATTGTAGCAATTGTGGGGCAAGCCTTGGTAAACTTCGCTAAAGTGGTTCTTTCAAGGCATGCATATGTTGTCTGAGATGCCAGTATAACCCATGCTACCATAGCTACCATGCCAAACATAAAGGGGTACTTTGATATGTTCTTCAATTAGGCGACTTCAGAGTCATTTACGTCATGTCTAGAAGCTCTGGTTACGGCCTCCATTCGAGACTTACTTAGGTGGCAGCGGCAGAAAATTGAACCCTGTAGGAGCAAATCAAACAAACTCACAGTTAACCCGAAGTTTACAGACATTTGGCCCTGCAGGGAACGTTAATGGGCCGTACGACTATCCACGATTCGCCACATATGGCCAAGGCTTACCGGAGAACCCAACTAAACCTTTACAGCTTAAAGATAGACTCCACGGCCTTGTATCTCGCGCTGCATGAGCTTATAAGGAGAAAGCCTGCAGTTTCTCGGTGTTTTGTTGTCAACTAGTACATGTGATAGCGCGCACCTTTGATCTTGGTAAGTCCTACGCACATGTATGCGTCACCAGTCATGATTTCTAACATGCCCACAGCGACATGCCAATCACATTAACAACACACACGCGCGTGATCCAAATAGTAGCTATATTGTCACAACGACAAGTACAGAGACTTTTGTCTGGTTTACTTTATGAAATAGTCTGATTATGTAAATGATTTCCACATTTACATAATCTATGCTTGGTTATGTACACACTTAGATCATAATGTTGATTTTGCAATCATTTACCATTTAGAAGAATTATATCACTTTTACATTGATTATGCAAATTAGGGGCATATTTGCCTTATTGATAACTGTTAATGTTCCACCATCCACAAACTACATATATGACAGGTATTTGAGTCCTACAATGGCAAACAATACAAATATAGATTTTCCTCATTAATTATGCAAATTAAGTGCCAGTTTGCATAATTTGCACATGATTATGTACATCTCTGTCAAAGCTACCTACATACCAAATATCATATAAATTTGTCGTTCCCTTGTCCAGTTATCCTCCTTAGAAGATTTTGAGAAAAACGCCCCTGCAGTACAAGAGCAACCTGCTAGGGGACCCAAACATACACCACCTATTCCTTACGTCACAAGCTATCTGCCATCAGAAAATCAAGGCCATAGCACATCCAGGTCAAAAGATACAAAAACGGAATTTCTGCTGCAGTACCAAGGTCACATATCAGGGGGCCCGAAATTAACCTTGACCTTTGTCTCCCCAATACCTACCTACATATCAAATATTATGGCAATCCATTCAGAGGTTCTTGAGTTATGCTGACCACAAATATCCGGAAACACAAACACACACACACACACTTACACACAAACACACACACACACACACACACACACACACACATGTACACACACAGACAAACAGACACCTAGACAGACATAGACAGGCACACCCAAAACTATATCTCCATTTTTTATGATAAATAGTGTAATATACCTGAATCTCTA
>NC_049981.1:15419218-15423589 GCF_000003815.2 Branchiostoma floridae | reverse complement strand
GCTATAGAGCTTGATGTAGGTTTTGACGACGTGTGGAGTATTTTGCTATAAACTTGATGTCACAACTGTCGTCTTAAAACCCACGCGGTGACTTGGAAACGACTTGTACGAAAAACCATTACCATTTAGAATACGTGTGTCTTGGCAGAGACGTTTATTATAAGAAGATGGGTTCCCGCAGTCATTCTCCCAAACACATGGAGGGCTTGAGGACCTAAAACAATTGTACTCGGCGGAATTTTCAACTGATTTACTCTGTTGACTGAATCACTCAGTCTCCAACTGCTCCTAAAACATATCGCACAAGCCGGGTAGAATGCAAGAATGCACATGCACGTACCGTTTGCACATACTGCAAGAGTATCTATGCATTTTCATAAGTGACCCTGGGAATATATTTCATGAAACAGCGGAACGAATTTGTCTTCCATCGGTCTGAACAGTGTTTTAATACATAAGGGCTGTGTTTCTGGTTATCCGACCGACCCTGCCTGCCGACCCGAGCCTTTCTAGAGCCGACAGCTGGCATTGTATATTGGTTGAGCTGCTTATTGTGATTGACGGTCAGGGTCTGTCCGCATTGCTATATTCTATCTTCCCTTCTTATGTAATCGATCTGACTAAATCAATATGGAAGTCATGTACATAGAATACAACTCGTCGCCATGAATACTTGTGTGTGCGTATCTGCTAGACTTTATTGATGCGGCTCTTGAGCTAGCTGAGGCAACTCTCTCCATTATATTCTGGTGACACAGCTTTTAGTTGATCGTTAAGCGTTGGGCCAAATTGATTTCAATTCTATGTATAACATCCACACGCGCATTGGTTTATGCCCGATGTCGGAAAAAAGAAGAAATTTCGTTCCATACGACAACGGTCACATGACAAGAAAATATCGGAAATCAGAAGACACTTTGTTGGATAACAGTAGTTGGCAAGGGATACTAGGCTAACACGCTAGTGTAACTTTTTGCACTTGTTGAATACAAATGAAAGATATGTTGTCCGTGATATCAGTTTTGTTGCTTCAATTCTTGTTACAACGCCTCTTTACAAAATGTACGCATTTTTATACATGTTGCAAATTTTCCCTCTTGCACTCTCGAATTAGATTTGGAGTCGACATGAGATGTTATCCATAACGTGTACTTGCTGTCAATAACTACCCCTGTCATCCTCAAGTAAGGGTGGGCACACACACAATGTCAGCTTACACGCCCAGGCCATTATTAGTTTCGGAGGGGAAACGTCTGTTTTGATAATACACGTTTGGTATAGGGACAAACTGATTTTATACAAGGACACTTAAATCAAATATCATTAGGAATTACAATTCTCTCATTCTTGATAATCGTATTTACAGTCTCGGGGAATACTATAAACATATCTCATAAGGTCAAAAAAGAGGATAAGTGTACCATAGTCCTACAAATCATTGATATGAAATTAAAAAAACGTTTAATCAAACCAGCAAACTTTAACCGCGCATATTTTATATGCATATTCTAAATTGGGAAATATATAGAACTTAATCCTTTATTTCGTTCTTTTTACCTTAGATCATTGAAAATCATTTTTTTCATCAAGCCAAATGTCCCAATACATATCTGCTTCCACTAGGACCTGGTCCCATTCGGCGTAAGACCTTCGTAAGATCGCAAAATTATCGCAAAATGAGGGCATTCTTGGGATAGTCGTGTATGTGTCTTACAGAATCCAACTGTCTTGTTTCGGCAAAAGGATGTCCTGGTTCCTTGTTGTATGTTTGAAAATTCTACGACATCAAAGTCGCACGACGGCCTACGAATTAATGTGGGCGCGTCGCTGGGCAGATTTAAGTTAAGCACCATTCCTCCTCGGATATTCATCATTGGTACCGGCGTAAATAGGGCGGTGCGGAGACAGGCAATCGCCCCCAGACGTGATTAGGTTTTATTACAAACACTTCAATCCAAAATCTATTTTGCCGATCGAGCCTCGGGGTAAAATTTATGGGCCGATCATTGATTAATGTTAAAGGCCATACGTGATGGAAGCTTGGGATTAAAGTGCGTGTGACACGGATGACACCAGACTGAGACATTTCCTGATTACATTCAACCATAATCAGTATCATTCAGTGACTTTTTGATTATCGTGGTTACATAAATTTGAAAGATATTATAATACTAGTATAAGCTTTGTTTGCTTCACAAAAGAACGTTTTTGCAAGCTGCGGGGTCAGCTTGGTTAATTGCTCTAGCACGTTGTTGTTAGAACCAATCAAGACAAATTCGACGAACAAATTGTATTTTATACATCCAAGAGATATTTGCCCACAGGTACGTTCGGAAATATTTTCCTATGGGCAATACTGACAGTGTCAGTGGCAAGTGTAACCATCATAGATGACTTAATCATGGTTGATAGAAGCGTGTATTGTACGTACAGTACATCCACTTCACGGTTACAATTAACAAAGGGCACAATGGTGGATACTTGGATACGTGATTCAGTCCGTTAGCTAGAATACATTATGTACACAGCTTCCTGAACAAAAAAAGGAACATGCAAACTACAAGCTATTACAACTATCCACATAGAATACAATATGATATATTATCAAATTGACTGACTTACATATCCATATGGCTATAAGAAGGTCCTGCTTGGTCATAACAAGCAGATTGATATCCCATACTAGGGCAAGCTGTTACATCTAGATATGGGCCTATACACGAAAGTCTAGATTTCATGGCGTTTTGTTGTTGGTTTCACTAGTCTGTATGTGTATCTGCTGGCATGACGGAGCTAGTGTGTTGCAGGAAACAACAGGTTGTTGAGAGCTGCTGGTTGTTGTGTGCAGAATTTGCTACCGAATGACAGCCTGTGGGAATTTGGCTGAGTAGCTACAAATTGCAATGATTGACAATTCACGGGTTTGATGAAGCTCCTCGGCTCATGGTGGTCACACTAATGAGAGAACAGGGATTACATCCACGTCCCGGTTTGTTAGAACTGAGACCTGACCAATCCACGATATCCCCAACTGTCTCATCACCTGAATATCACTCCACTTGTGGAGGCCGTCAGGAGGCAAAAAAGGGTCTTACCATAAACGTGTTTGTTTCGCCGTTTGTTCCGTCACTTGTCTGTGATACCAAAAGACCGACTTACAACACACTGACTTACGTGTGTGGCGGCTCCTAGATACAAATATATAGATTTAGTATCTTCAAAACGCTAAGTTACGTCAGGAAAAGCAAGATCACAGCAAAACATAAACAACATCTGCAACGTTACCGTCCCATCGTATCCCCAGTAGGTATATCTAAATTGCATCATGTTTCACTTTAAGCTCCCCATGACAGTTAAGGATAAAGGCATCAGTAGTTTATTAGCCGCCACCAGCCATTCGTAGATATCTTTATCGATTATTTTATGTTTATCACAGCATATTAACATAAGTTCAAAGATGTTACGCCTTACTTCTGTAAATAGGATTGGCATTATCACCAAAACCCAGTTATGTAATATCTTATCACCTGGATGTCTAACCTTCATCGACGTATATGTAAGATTAGCATTACATGTGTCTATTGATCACTTCCTATATACATAACTGCGAAAACACAGAAAAACAAATAGACCAAAAACAATACCTCCCTGAAGCCTGTTCCACTGACTCCATGACCTGGGATGAGGTTGATAAATCGACTAGTTCTGCCACTCCCGCAACTTTTGTTACGTTATGTTAACGATACAGCCAGAAAAAAAATACTATTCAATACAAAACCCATACCTCTCATTTCACTGCCTTTCATCTCCCTAGTCTTAGCTATAGTCAGGTACCCATTCTACACGGCCTGGCCGGATGAAGTGAGGAAAAGGTCATGTTAAATGCCTTTCCCAAGGGCACAGCACTGTACCTGGGAATGCTAGGAATCGAACCCAAGGGCTCACCTAGATGTCATGTTCGCTATCCTATAGTCTACATGTATTTTCTATACCTACTGCTTTATTTAAGCTATACCCTTCACTAGTTGATGATATTTCCGTCTTGACCTGACAGCAGTACTGCTTTTCAATCAGAGCCAGTTGTCTGGGATCACCCCAAGCTCAACCGTGACTCGATGCGCCATAAATATCGGTCTGTTAAATGAGTGACTCAGCCAAATAGAAGATCTAAATTTCTTTTAGTACCACGGCGATGCGCTTAAAGACCAGGACCCAGGCGTACGAACAGAGACGAAGATTTACGGCTGGGTCTCAACAAGCTTAACCCCCCTAGACAAACGATTCTGCACATGCAAGAAAATGTGCTTTGTCATATCTGAACACTGCGTTGCTTCAAGCAATCTTTGACTGAAATCATTTGCCAGTCACGTG
>NC_049981.1:15416035-15419118 GCF_000003815.2 Branchiostoma floridae | reverse complement strand
TATGACATTTCTGTATCGCGGATTTAACCAGAAGGTTTCTAATTGGACATTATAGATCTGCCAGCTCTGAGTCTGTGGATTCAGTCGTGTTAGTTATTTATTGATCTTTAGGGTAGTCCCTTCAGTTAACGTGGTAACTGATTTCCAAGGGAGCCCTAAAAGCAATACCTACAGCTACATTCTAAAGCAATACCTACAGCATTTCAAAAACCTTTGGAGTCGCCAGTGTATATTTTCTATATCTATTTCATTATTGGATTTTATTGGGCTTGAACAAGACAATATACATGTTTCAATCTCTGGACTTAGATGTTGTATGGATACGGAATTTAGATAGTGGTATATATTCGTATCAAATTACACTAAAACTAACATTAACATACTATCAACCAACAGTATTGAAGGTGAACCGCTATATTGCGTTACGTAAGATAATGCATAAAAGGCTCGTTCTCGTTGAAATGTCGAAAATGCCTGACTTATAATTAACGACTTGATATTGAGCAAATTATATGGTCCCTTTGTTTTTCAACATTCCCTGTAATGTTTTACAAAAGATGCACCACAACATTCATATTGGTTCATGGCTTTGAAGGTTATTATAGCCTCGGGTGGGATTTCAACCCCTAAATATAAGAGAATATACTAAGAAGTAGCAAAAAATGGAACAATTCAGTTCCCAAAATGATTGTTCGGCAGATAAAACCAGCTACCCAGGCCCCCTGACCGATCCCGTCAGATCGCTACTATCATTGATCTTGGAGGCTGTGTGAGGTTTATGCCTGTCGCCAAATTCGGTAACAAACGTTACCACCAAGAATACGATGGTTGCCACGATTATATTATCCACGTATGAGACTAGAAATGGCCGCTTTTGTGATGATTTACAGTTTTTCTGGTTTTCTAAAGAAACAAAAAAAAAGAGTCATTGACTGGCATTTGTATCCCATCTTGCTTACAAAATGATGTACAGAAATGACTGTAACAAACGTTACCATTGTTTGATGCTTTCTAACCATTCTGTCTGACCCGGTGCAAAAATGCTGCCCACTTTTTAAATGTTCCTAGGGACGTCAACTTATGCCTAAATGATGTAGCCAATATTGGAATTTTCCTAAACAACCAGGTAGTTTTCACTGAAAATAAAGCCGATTTATTTTTCGACCCAAAAAAATGCCATTTTCGACATTTCAATGAGAAGGAGTGAAAAGTGACCGGCACAATATTACTAGAATGAAAAGTGGCTTTGGAATCTGAAACTAACTTATGGTTTAATAGGCTACAAGTCCTGATGCAAAAAGATATTCTTTGAAAGTCCCTTTTTAGCGTTGTTGTTATGTACGTAAAGCGTATATTGATTTACCTCCATTAGAATGGAAATAATTGTGTGAAATTGTGCGTCTCTCTGTCTGTGTTTCCGCATATTAGTGATTAGCAATGACTCAAGAACCTCTGAGTGAATTGTTATGATTTCCATTATGGTTGGTTTTGGCAAGTCGATTTTTGAGCCCCCTAGCGGCTAATCTGCATCAGTACGTTACTTTCTGTATTTCTTGTCCTGGATGAGCTATGGATGTGATGAGAGAGATTCCCGAAGTACCATGTGGTTCTCTGTTTCATCAGCTAATTAGCCACTCTCGTTTTCCAGCGTCGGCTGCGCGTGGGTTGGAACAATCAGAGCAGTTAGCTCTAGTCTCTCCGTGAATCGTGATTGGCATTTCGGTCTCCCCTGGCACGGTTATAATCACTGCTCTGACATTTCAATCACATCACTCCCTATCTGTAAATTGGTTTCGATTGAGTCTAGATGCCCCATTTCCCTTTCTGCTCGGGATTTAACCGTGACCTTGGGAGGACGACTGAAGGTTAGACCTCGGGGACTAAGCCATTGATGCTATCGGTTTAAGTTGAATTAGTGGAGTTCCAGTGGACTTAGATAATATGATGCAGACATTACAATATATACAAAGAACACAAAGGATCATACCGTGTCATGTGACCCTTAAGCTTATTTCGATTCACTTTTACCGCATTTAGCCGGTAATTAGTCAGCTATTGTCCTGGTATGCTTAATTGCATATACTGTAAATTTCTTTAAGTTTGCGATGTTTCGATTTCTCGGTATTGAAGAAATGGAGCTCGAGTGTTCGCGGTGGTTTTACCTTTGCGGAAGCGTGGTATGTAGCAACTATTCCCACAGTGGTCTTAAATGCATACACCATATGTACAAAAAGTACATGCATACGTTGCAAACATTACAATAGATTACAATATTACATACTTTAACGCTACATAAATTACTGTACATGCGTTAACGTTACATACATACACAAAACTAACAGATAATTGTTATTGGCTGTTTATTTAGTGTATTTAGATACCCAATTCCCGGTTTTCCAAAATTCGCCTTTGTTCATGCTCTTTTTGGTTTCTATGGTTCAACGGTCTTTTGAATTAAGTACGATATTGAAGCTCAGTCAGTCACGACGTGTTCCGAATTCAAAAGGTAAGTTTCGACCAAAGAACCGTGTCATCTTCTCCTGTGACGAGACCACAGAGCAATTTACCAGTTCTGCCGTCTAATTACAATACTCCAGTTGAGACCCTCTGATGTCGGTAATTTTCAGGACATTAAGAGCGCGGCTTGCAGTCATTACATTTGCTGAGCCAGACGATAAGTACAGGGGATAGTTAGGTTTTATCTAAGCACACTGTTAGCTTCATTACGCGTTATCAAACGAGATACGTTTTGGAAGGGACATAACGTATTTTTACACATCCATACTTTCGAGGAGAAATTGATTCACGACTTGCATGTGTAGTGTAGCGGGTGTGAAAGTTATATGGGAATTATCATGGTTGATGATGTGCCGTGAATATTCTCGTCACTACAGTGGTTATGGTGCAAGGAGCGCCAAATCGCAGTTACTCAACTAACTGGGTATGAATCTAGAAACGGCCAGGCACAGCTTTTCGTCAATGTCACTGACACTGAAACGTCTCACCGTTAAACTTTCCAAAGTCATGTTCAGATAGTTGATGTCTAACATCCATCTACGTATGAGGCGTAAAGAGTTGAATTA
>NC_049981.1:15380898-15415935 GCF_000003815.2 Branchiostoma floridae | reverse complement strand
CTTCTAAATGAGTCAAATTTCGCAATGGAGTTCAGAGAACGGAGCTCACACCTTAAATGAAAAGCCTTTCATATAGTAAAATAATGCAATTCCATAATTAATGATAAGCATAAAACTCTCACCGAATGTTTGTGACCCTAATGTGTTGTATCGTAGGGTGACTATTAGCTTTCTTAACAAGCAACGTGACTTGACTCTTTTTTCAGACGTTGCAACGATTGGTACACGTTAAAAACGCTGCTCCGTTTGATGCAAAGCACTACGACGCCGAGCGTAGAAACACCCATGCGTATAATATGCAATTTGATCCCCTCTTAGATTAGATTGATGTGATTTCTGCCTGTTAAGATGATTAGCACCCAGGAAGCTATGTATGTAATTGCATGCTGACATGCAGGCGAATGTCACTACACTGCAGCGTGTTAGCCATCGTATATTAACTTCTGTGCCCTCTGCTGATCTGGAACCCATTTGTATCGGATGAACATTTAAAAGAAAAGTGGATTCCAAGCTATCCGAAATGGGAGCGACCATGGAAATGACTGTATTTAGAACATTAAAAGGCCATCAGACTATCGCTATGTTCCGGACAGACATGTCCTTGGTACTGAATTACTGGTGACTGTGACGTCATAGTTTATCCCTTTATAACTGATCAATAGATGGACCTCTTTGTGTTGACGCATGTTAAACGGTATAACATAAAGAAAGAAAGCAGTTGTGTTCATTTTTCTGCACAGAGCCTTGCTCCTGGTCTGTACAATATATTTGTGTTCTTCCTATAAAACTAGAGCGCTTTTTCATCAGCATTGTACTAAATTGCTGTAAATGGTCGGTGACTACAATGATACAAGGAATTCTTTGTGCTAAGTCAGAAATGTTACATTTCTTGCTTTCGTAAAATTTATGTAGGAGATGTTGTAATCATTCACAGTTATTGATTATAATGATTTATCAATTTCAATTCTTATGTAGAGCGGATATCGAACAATTTGTGGATGCCGAACGAAACATATCCCTAGTGAGGTCAGAGGTCAGAGTGGGTCAGGTCATGCACTTTGACTACTCGGAGCAGAAGTACGTCTTCCCCATCAGCGCCAGTCTCTACTCTCTTATACCGGAGGTACGTAAAGACGTAAAGGTGTCAGGGACGGTTTTCTACTGCCTCCTTAAAGTTGTTGTAAGAACTGCATCGTATTGATTATCGTAAGGAGCACATGCAAAATTTAAAAAAAAAAACTCGATTGACGTGAACCATTATACTGTTTCAAGTACATGTAGCTAGGAGTGATGCTTCGCTACGGCTCTCATTTTCATACAAGCACACCAGGTCATCCATACTCTTTTCGATAGGGCTATTAGGTTCTTTTCTTTGCAGAGACTTGCCACCTCTCCATATACGCACCGCCGGCTTTACGTGGACATCCGAACACTTTAATGTTATTTCTCTCAGTTTACAAAAGCATTAATAATGTTGTTAATAAAGTTTCCTAATATCTTTGTTTTATCGTAGGTATCGCCATTTCAAAACAAACACTACAACGCATGCGCAGTGGTGGGCAGCGGCGGTATCCTTAGCAACAGCTACTGTGGGAACGAGATCGACGAAGCAGACTTCGTTTTCCGCTGCAACTTCGCACCAATCGACAAGTACAAGTCTCACGTAGGCTCCAAGACAAACTTCACCACCTTCAACCCAAGCGTCTTAGAAAAATACTTCAACAACCTTCAGACTATCTACGATCGGGCGAGGTTCTTGAACGAGCTGAGGAGGTTAAAGGGGGCTGTGCTTTGGATTCCCGCCTTTTCTTTCCACGGGTCCAACATGGTCACGAGAACTTTGACCGACTTTTTCCTGGAACACGAGAGACAGTTCAACCCAAAACTCAACCTGGCCTGGCCAGGAAACGTCATGAAATATTTCAGCGAGTATGAACCCTTTTCCGTGTGAAATCTTTTTAGAAACGAATTCAATTCAGACCTAAGTGAATATAGTATTTCCATTGTAATAACAGTCATATATCAGCGTTTGTAGAGAAAGACATGCTTGTGAACGAAATTGAAAAGAAAGGTGCCATTCCATGTTAGGATATATAGGCTTCGTAGGTAATGTTAAAGCATTATGACACAGTTGACTTAAGAGGGGTGTGTTGGGATGAGTTGAACTTATCGTTTTTTTCGAGTTTAGTCCAGCTATACGTCGACCAAATAAACAATTTATTTCTAGTTAATGAGGTTATGATTAACCAAAAACAATACTAGATCTAATTGATGTGATCGTACTGACGATTGTGGGAAGGAGAGGTATATATGAGGTATTTTTGAGGTTAGTACCCGTACCAGAGTCAGTACACCAAAATCATGTGCAATTTATTGTTTATCGCAGCCTTTATGGACCAAATCGACAATAAATTTCTAGTGCACGATCAATTCAATGTTGAATAGATGACGGCTTGAAGTCCTGATGCAATCTTTTTTTTCAGTTTTTGGAAAACGAAAGGTTTGTCCCCGAAAAGGCTGAGTACTGGGATGATAGTGTACACGCTGGCCACCATGTTCTGTGATGAGGTCCGGCTGTACGGCTTCTGGCCATACTCTGTTGCACCGGACCACACGCCACTGTCTTATCACTACTACGACAAAAAAGGTAAGGGCGGTTATCAACTTAAAATGTAATCTTTAAAAGGTTTCCGTGTTGTTCCCAAAACGCAGTTACTCTAGCAACTGGATATGATTTTGGAAACGGTGAGACGTTTCAAACAACATCCGTCAGTGACAATACGTCAGCGACATTCACAGCACGAAAACGAATATTTAAGCCTACTTTCCGAAATACTTAAATGAAGCCTAAATGTGGGAAAATATTTCCGCAGGGTTTACGGCATCGTAAAGACCACGGAAACTATTGTTTTACCTTTCCGCAACATTTCCGTATTCGTTAAGGTAAATTGAATACATGTGATATCTAAACATAACCTTTAAGCATTCTTATATGTGCCGTATAGATGAAACGGGTATTGCTTATGTACAGAAGTTATCTACAGGCTTTAAACCGACTATACGTTCAGATACAATCAGTTGAACTTCGCCTTTTTTTTCATTTTCGTAGTTCTCTGAGGTAAAAATTACATGGGAGATAATATATTTTCATTGCATTTCCGTTACATTTGATCAAATTTTACATACTCTTATTAGTATAGGTCTATTAAGACCTCCTTCCCCTTATGTATAGGTGCAAACAAGATGTCAGAACGGTATCGTTTATCTTTATTCTTGAAGAAGAGGCCTTGCCACGGCGGTCGGTTGCTAGGGTCTTCTTTCCCGTTGCTATGCGAGTTCGACAGAGTATCGGGTTACAAGAGGCCTACTATTTGCTAACCGTAAAATATTTCAAAATAAATTAAATGTTATGACAAGGAAAATGTAATCAAAATAAGATTAAATTCGCAATTTTAGATAGTTTGAATCTTCCTGTTTGAATTGAGATAGCTGTTTTGTTTAGATTTTGCTTCCAAAGACGATTATTTTCTGTTTCAAGGAAGGCCTTCAATTTGACCATACTCTTGATAAGATGGACCGCTAGTGCCACGGAAAATTGTCGATTCTTATATTTTTTGTCATCTGAGAGGCAAATAAAACTTTCTGTTTTTGGGATTTTTTAATTTTTAATTTTAGGCAAATTTACAGCCCAAAATATGTGTAAAAATGATATTTTTCGCACTTAATTACCAATAATTCAAAATCGAAGGCGTTTTTTAAAAATCCCAAATACAGAAATCTCGGGAAAACCGTTGCGGTCATTTTGAGCCGTCAATGAGTTCAGTTGGACTCTTCTTGGTGGAGATCTTAAACGATGTTTGCACGCATGTCGCAAGGAGAGCGGGAGGGTGTAATTGATACCGGTGTAAACAACACTTATGATACTCAAGGTCACCAACAAAAGCGCCAGTAGCTTCGTTACATATTACAGGTCCGCAACAAAGTGAAAGCATAGATGTACTGTCCAGAAAATTGTTTATATTGGTTAAAAACTACATTTTTCGCCTGGTTCAAGTTAGTCGGGGGGAAAGGGCCAAAAAGCACGGTTTTATCTGCAATGACCGCAGATGACCTAAATAGAACACGGGTTCGGTTCGAATTACGTCAGATGGAACATCATGGAAGAAGGTTCGAATTCGGCTAGACATGGGAGGTTTTGAGCCCGTATTTGACCACCGTGTGCTTTTACCAAATTATGAGTATTTTCCGCTCAATATACCACATACGCCTTGGAGAAATCTTGTTGGAGACGTCTCCTTGTTGTGCCCGGGAAAGTCACTCGCTTCAGGCGAAAATAACTACCTAACTACAGCTACGTTTAAATTAGCGTAACAAACAACCCCGCAAAAAAATTACGCCATGCAAACAGACAAATTAAAACAACCGGACCCTTTATACAACACAGACAGATGCCTCACTGATTCCTAAGGACAGTTGATGGGCCCTGTACAGTCGAGCATTCGTCCAGAAATCTTTCTATCTTTAAAGCAGTTTATACTTTCTTATTCTCTCATCTATGTTTGATCACATAGGAACGACCTTCACGATGAAGTGGAAGCAGGCCCACCAGCTGCCCGAGGAGTTTACCCTCCTCCAACATCTCCACAAACAGGGAGTCCTCAAGCTCACAGTGACGCCATGCTCATCCTGACGTCATCAGGGTCAGGGTTCACAACGTGCTGCAAGTCAGGCGGGACGTGTCGTCCGGTGAGATATAACTTGCAGCCAATAAACTTGTTGTAATACGAAACGGCCGATACGACATCACAGAAAGGTACACTCAGAGTTGTTGTGTTGGGAGGGCGGTTATACCTGCGGTACGATGCACATACAGGTACAGATACAGAACTAACATCTTTTAAGATACGCCATAGCCCTTCATGATCAAGTCGGTCCACGGTTTACCTGCACATGCGCGGTGAGATACATTGTGGGGTAACAAGTCAAACGTGAATCCCCTAACTTGTAAACAGTTCTTGTCTAGACCATACTTTATTTATGCTCAGACGTGCTTTGTTTATGTCTTCAAGTTTGTCATATTGGCCAACACGTATATTGCTTCGCATGCGCAGTTTAAACCGTGAAGTCTGCTCTTGCAAATATGTCCACATGGGGGCGTTCGTAGGAGAAAGCGAATGAAGTCTGATGCTGACCTAATGCGCCAAATGCGAGAGGAAAGATGTTTATATCTAAGCCAGTTGGCAACAAAAAGGACAAACGTTTACATAGCGAAAACGGGACATCGATCTAACGCGTACGACTACAAGGTATACAACTACTGAGTGCATGGTATAAGCAGACTATCTATACGTTTGTTTTAGATATTGGGAGGTGTTTGCCACCTTACAAAAGTGATCACCAAAAGTCAGACCCAGCTGTTGAATGAACTCTTGCTTGAGGTACACAACAGCAACGCGATGCCTGTGCCATTACAAGGTTGCCCTGCGTTGTGTTGCCGTACTGAAACTACAAGTTTCTATGTAGCATTTTTTGTACGTATGAAATTATGGAGGAGATGACGTCATTTTTCTAAGAATTATTGCTGAATTAAGATGACTGTGCCTCTTGAGAGATGACAGAAGTTTTTTTAACAAAAACTCGAGATATTAAATGGTGTTTTATACCATGGACACTGATACAATCTCTTTACTTATGATGTTTCTTATAATGAATAAAAACCTTTACTGTACATTTTCACCAAACTGAGCTAAATACAGGTCATAACAAAGACATGTCAGTTTTAGCACACTCTGTAATGTACATCAACTCCATTCTGTCAAAGATACCCGTGCGATGATGTAATATAATAGTATAAGTATATATATATATATATATATATATATTCATACGGTAGGCAACTGACTCAACCAAACTAGCCTATTGGACTGAAATCTAAACTGTTTCTTGAACTTCTACGTATTTTGTATTGTATTTTTGATTGCACAGTTATGAGTCATAGTCTGTATAGACTGACTGTCAGTAGATGTAAATATGCATGCATCGATAGGACACAGTAATTATCTCCGTGTAAGGAGGATTCGGTTCTATAACGTTATGTTGTACATGTGCTTGTGTGCCGGAGTTATTAGATTACAGGAGAGAGGCAGGATGTGGAGGTCAGGTATGAGGTCGAAGTGGTTCCCCTCTGTTTATTTCTTTGTTCGTTAGGCTGTTTTTCACATGTTGGAATGTAGGGAATACTGGCAGGAAGTTAGGTTAGACGTCCTAGAAAGGTCCCAGAATAGGTTATCTCATTTCCTGTTATATATGCACGTCTGTTGCCTTATGGAAGCCACAGAAAAAATACATGTACATTGGACAGAATTAACGAGGGATGCACTAGAAAGAATACAACATGAGATTTACAAAAGCTAGAAATATCTCATTGATATGAGACTTTTTGTTTTGATATGCTTCAGAAAATGCTGCTACGAAAATGGATATGCGTCGTTGAAGCACACAGCGGTAAGGTACTTAATTAAATAGGGGCTTACAGCCATTTGATTTGACGTAATATTGTCCGCCATGTTGGATTGTCAAACCTGGAAGTTGCCGGGTAAAAGTTTCAATTCGTATCCACAATAGAGATCACGTGATTATGACACCATGCACACACGCGCGCGCACGTGTGAGTGTGTGCTCATCCAATCATCATGCTTGGCGGCTGTGATCACGTGCAAACACTTTGTAAGGATGTCTCAGTTATAGATGGGTATAATACAGGTTCTATACTGTGACATATAATGTAACTGTAGCCTATGTATATAATGGATAATGGTATTGTAAATATAATAGATTATGATATCGGACAATTTGCCTTATAAAGGGGGTATTAGAAGCCGATTATTTCGAACAATCTGTGTATAATTGCCATCTACCAAATCAGCCTTTAAAAGATTATGCCTTTGAAAACTACATTTAGCTAGAAACATTATGAAGTTATATTGCAGTGATTGCATTCCACTTTTAGTATTTGTGCTGTTTATGTTTCTAAAGGAAGTGTAATATTAATGTTTGCGGTACTGTTTGACATGTTTGCATTTTATGCTTCTTAACCCCACTCAGACCGGGCTTTTTCGTCAATCTGGGACGAGGGGGTGTGTGGTTCTAACTCCTATAACTTTTAAACGACTTATCATAAGACCACTAAACGTTTAAAGAAGAATGAATACATAAAACATGGAGTTGAAAAAAACGACGCTATTTTCACGTAATATGACATAATCATGACGTCATAAATTTGATGGTATTGGCTGGAGCCATGGAAAAGGTTATTCCCAGAAAACTTCAACCTAGCTACAAAAATGTAACAGCAAATAAAGATATCGGAATGGTCATGTTTTTTTTTTTGGCTTGTGTTGCGAATTTCAATATTAATGACGTCAAAAAATGACGTAATGAATATTTAAGATACCAGTTAGCCTCCGTCATCTTATATCAACCTTGTTAAAAAAATACATTTTTTTCAGGAAATAATGGCAAAAAAACATGGAAATAATGATGAAGCCTACAAGCTCTTGTTTGCGCCAATCGATATCTGCTAATGACCTGTAGTTATTAGAAAATAATTGTTTTCATCTAATTAAAAAAATTATTTTCTAATAATTACAGATCATTAGCAGATATCAATTGGCGCAAACAAGAGCTTGTAGCCTTCATCATTATGCACATGAAAAACATAGTTTCATTGCAGTGGTATGTACCAAAGTGCTGTATTTTCCCATAGAAAAAATAATATTTGGGGGCAATAAAACCTGATGACGTCATCCATATTGCCAAAAAAATCAGATTTAGAATTCCTTCATGCCGATCTATCAATATTCGTTACAGTTCCATTCTTTCTTAATTCATTAGAAAACAATGGAAAGTCAAAAGGCCAATTTAGCCAATCCTGAAACCTTAACCTCCCCCCCCCCCCCCCACACACACACTCACACACACCCCGGTCTAAATAGGGTTAAGTGTACATTTTTATAACAACATAGATAACATGTTCATTGAAATTTGAGAATGAATTTGTATTCTACTCTTTTTTGCTTTGCTTACCGGTAGGGTTATTTTGATGTTATGATGCTACGTTAGCATCATAGCATCCAAATTGCTAAGTGATCATCAGTTGATATACCTAATGCAAAAGGAGCACAATTTGAACGAAGGTGAGCGTTTACAATAAACTATTATTCTGACCTTATTGTGTTATCCTGTGTAGCAGCTATCAAGCATTCAATCTGATCGCATCATGATCAGGTCTTGGTATACAGAGGAGCCTGTTTTACACACTCTCTCATAGCCAGGGGCTGGTTCCCTCTCCCATAGCTTGTGATCATACACATTTGCCTCTAATTCAAGAGACACTTTCCCTTTCCAAAAGGATATCAGGATTCTTTGTCATTATGGAAACCAGTCAACACTATGGTATCAGATCAGAAAGTTTTAGTCTGACAATAATCAGTCCGTATTTGCACGTATGCAGAAATAGGACTAGGACGCTGCCTTATGTTGGCTATCAAGCTTAAGGCCGAATGTTGACCAGTGGAGGGATTACTGGAGCACCAGAGGATGTCATGGTCTTTGCATACGCAGTAAAAACCAGTACACCATGCATTTTCCACAATCCTGTGACTTTAATTGGTCTTCAGTTTTGCCTGTCAATTTACCAACTTAAATCAGTGTATACATTTTAATTGCATCCTTTGTATATACATACAAACAACAACAAAACCACAGTGTATACGTCATGATGACTAAGAAAAGACCCTGTGCATCGCATTACTTTCAGTGCTATACGAAATCATTCCTGTACACTTTCATTATTCAATACATTTAGTGTGTTGAGTTGCTAAAACTTTACAACAGAAATATTTCCAACAACGGTTACGACGTTTTGAAATAAGATCAAGCTACATATTCTAAAAGTAATATAAATTCCTTTTTTCAAGATTCTATCCGGGCAAGTCTCCTTTAGATCCCTATAAGTTCTTGCACGGACCGAGACTGAGGCTTATTGCCTGCCAATATACTGACTCACACGACCCTATACTTCCACTTTGGCGTAGAGTTGTTTGGCGATATGTAGAGAATATGCCCAGCACACATCTACACTGCGCATGAGGAAAAAACGCTGATTTCCAAGCAGATGAAGGATCCGACTCCGTCATGATTTACGCGTCAGGTTTTCCTCATTCAGTACGTTTTGAATAGCACTATTTCAAACTGGTAAAAACAAAAAACAAAAATGAAAAAAAAATACGAAAGAAAAAAAGGGGGAAAGTGAGAGGGAGAGAGAGAGACGATGGGGGAGGGAACGTGCCGCAAAAACACGGTTAAACACTGAGACTGGGCCTGATCCTTACATCTGCTTGAATATCAGGGAAAGCTGAGGCCTAAGCCTCCGTCAGCTGGGCTGCTGTGAGGTAGTCCTCGTCTGTCTCCATCCAGAAGGTGAAGACCATCACCCCCCGCGTACAGATCTGCATCTCAGGGAAACTCTCCATCTCTCTCCACGCGTCCTGGTTGTTTATTGTGCATTCACACACAAATAAAACAACAACAACATTACACATGGTAACAAATGAAATACATAGGAAAAACAAAGCATTGCATTATTCAGCATTTGATTTTGATACAAAAATACAAAGTAAATAACATGATATTACACAGCAAAAGACAAAATGAAACTACATCAAAATCGGTAAAAAAGAGAAAAATAATCTATTAAACGACATAAAACCAACAGAACCTTTCAAAGCTTGAACTGATCATTAAAACTATCCAAGAAAATTTGAATGCATGATTAAGGAAATTATTCACGAAGAAAGAAATAACAACTAACCTTCTCCGTGTCGTAGCTGTAACAGTCTCCCTTATTGGTTGCACAGATGATCTCGTTGCGGAGAGTACAGTCGCTGGTGAAGTAGAATGAGGATGTCTGGGGGGACGGCAGGTTGGCCAGAGACGAGCACTGTCCGATCTTGACATCATAACAGGCCACAGACTCCAGCCCGATTATGTAGAGCTTGTCACGGAGACCGACCATCCCACTACGCCTGTGCATAATATTGTACTTTTAAGTCATAGCAGCAAAAGCGTTCCAACAAATACCGCAAAATAAATGAATGAATACATATCATTCAGTAAAACGCTTCATATTCCTGACAATCGGCACTAGTGCAGTTTGAAATCTAACCTGCAGATTTAATGTCCAAAGATAGGGACCCCACCGTTAAGTAATTGCCAATTATGAAACGAAAACATTTATAAAAAGACGGTTTCCTAGTAGCATACAGCACATAGTTTTTTTTTGACAGATATAGAAATTCTGATTTGATACCAAGGCAGACATATAGAAGAAAATAAAAAGTGGGCAAGGGTTCTTCGAACGTAACGTTCTACGTACCTGCAAGGCACGATGGGAAACTCGTCCAGCTTGTCCCACTGTTTGGTGTCCGGATGGTAGAACAGCGTGCGCGGCATTCCGTCCACCCAACAAGACGAGTCTCCGGACACAAAGATATGGCCTGGAGAAATATCAACGAAGGGCAAAAATCAAAATGAAAGTTCATCTGTGTTGGCAAGTGAATGCTATACCATGGAGTACTCTTCGAAGATATCAACATCAGGATCTATCAAGCTTTATGGAAACGGGACGAGGGGCGCTACAGTCTACCATTCACCCGTTGCTCACGTCACCCTTTCTGAAGGTGAGCAACCGTGACCTTATTTATCATGATCATCTTGATGAAGACAAGAGAAGGTGGACTGAAGGACTCACCGAAACATTCTGCCGCGGCATGGTCGCTGGCGCCAAGAGGTAATGGTTCCGTCAGTTTCCACGTGAAGGTTAAAGGGTTGAACCTCTCCACTGTAGACTGGTAGTTGTTCACTGCCCCCCTCCCACCAATGGCGTAGATTTCACCGCCTGCTCGAAACAAAATATCGTTATTATGTTTAATGGAACCCGTGTCCGCTATCCTACCCTTTATTATCGTTACAAATATAGGTAAATTTACATAAACACTAAGACTACGGTCTCCAGCAGCTTAACTTCGGTATGCCGAAGATGTCCGACGCTCCCGAAAATACCCGACACTTACCGACGACAACCGTGCGAAACAAATCTCTCTCGTTGATCATCGGGCTGGACTCGTTCCAGGCCCGGAACACACAGTCGTAGCAATGAACCTTTGGAAGGGAAAAACACTCAAACATTTATTCATGATACAGCTAAGCGCAACAAACTTTAAGGTAAAGGTGACGAAGGTTAAAATGCAAGTTACTTTTTCAAGTATAGCTAGTGGTAGTGCAATGTGACTTAGCTACGGCTGTTTTATTTCCAGCCAAGCACACCGGCTCACCCTACTCTGTCGTGTAAAGATTTGCGCTGAGGCTCCTTAATTATTGGGGCCGCGGGTTGATGTCCTCATCGAAAAGACAAATGTAATCCCTCAGGATCGTCTCCGGCGGGACTTGAATTCTTACCCTCCCACCCTCATGATAGAAACATTCCAAAGGATATCTCATACCTGAAAACATTTTTGTGAATATCTGGTTTTATTCATCATTGTGAATTTCTGGTTAATTATGTCTGTGCATTTTCTTGTCAGCCTGTGAGACCAACGTCAGAGCAGGGCCAAGTCAACGTCCCCATCTTACAAGACTCCAATCACACCATCTTACGCCTCACATCCTGTCACCCTACAGTACCTTATTCAAACCACTCGGGACACACACCAAGAGAAGCAAGCATATAGAAACAAAATGATACCTCTGTGACGGAAGTAACAAGGTATAAAAACCAAAGTCGAACCTCATTGGTTGGAAGAAAATCCCTCCTCTTGTCGTGGAAGCGGAAGCCACCGATGACGTAAATGATGTTGTCAAGTACTGCGACCTCAAACGTGGCCGTGTCAGCGATCTCTTTCGGCAAGGACGTGAACCTGGGGAATATACTGGGGAAATTACAAGAGCCGACTGCTGCGTTAGTGATGTTGAAGAGTTGGAAGCCTTTGGCATGTTTATTTTATGAACAAAAAAATCAAACAAAATATGATTGTGAAGAAGCGTGTAAAAGACGACTAGACTAACAAAATGCAAGAAAAAGGTCATGAGCATAAAATGATAATACATATATTGATATGCAGTCTTGTTTGTCATTCACGGAAACAGCTCGGTTGGACCCGGTTTGGAAGGGGGTCTTGGAAATGTGGCCAAAGCACTTATAGCATCTCTTCCACAGGCAAGGCCCCGGATGGCAAGCTTTTTTGTCAGGAGAAATTGGAACATCCTAATTTTCTTGATTTAATGACCCGCCCTGAGGTGTATATTGTGTCATAACGCCTAGTCCTTTGCTGATAACCACCTAATAAAACCATCGGTGCTGGTGTCGATTCATTCTGACCAATCAGAAGGAGCGATACACTCCGAGCTGGTCTGAATCTATGAATCATAACCAACGTGAAATGGGGCCTTCTGATTGGTCTGCGGCGCCTGGCTATATGATAGTATGCGCGCGTGCTAACAACCCACCTCGAGTCGAAGTAGTACTTCCATTTCTTGTCATCGTACAGCACGATGTCTGGTGAGTTGAAGGCAGACTGGTAGTTGGACTGTCTGTAGGCGATGCCAGCCAGCTGTTTCCGCGGCAGGAACCCCAGCAGCCCCGCCAGGTCCTCAGGGAGACGCTTGTAGTGATCTGTCTGGGAAAGTTCGTCGTAGTTTTCCTGGAGCATTAAAACAGCATAGTTTTATTCTCCATTGTCGTCTAAGGCGAAGGATGCTGCTTTTTCAAGTATCCCTATAGTGGTACAGTGTAGCCTGGCAACCATTCATCGGGCCAGCAAAGGGTGTTTTTTCTGGCCTCGATGTGCGATGATAAATCTGGGCATAAAGGTAACGCTCCCAGCACGGCAGAGCAACCTAGGAGCGTTACCAGGCCAGCCCTTCCCCTATTAACATGCTCTTGGCACCTACTCTAACACGGGACCCCCATGTTGCGTCCCTTCCGAAAGACAGATGCAGTCCCAACCAAGATGCCCTACCCAGTATTGAACAGGAATCTTCCAGTTACCAACTAATTAGAATCAGGCCTAGGAGCTTATCCCACAGTATCATAGTTAAACGTACCTGCATAAAGTAATACGCTGCCTTTATGACCTCTTCCATCCCATACCCCTCGGCTAACCTCAACACGTCTGCACAGTTCTCAAGGTCAATGTTAGCCGCGATGAACTTGGCACACAGGTCCTGCGGAAACTCCATTTGTAGGAAGAACGAAGCTGTCAAAAGTTCCTCGAAATTGTCTACATTTATTTCTATTTCTCCCGTGTAAATGAGTTCGATTAAGTCCTTGAGTGACCGGACGGACACTTGAGTAGGTACGTCTGCTAAATTTATCTCATGTTCTTTGCCCTCTTTAAAGTTTAAGGTGAACATCGACCTAAAATACCGACTGCAAGCTGCCAGAAGAATTCTGTGGGCTCGAAACTTTTTCCCCTTGGTCTTTATCGTAATGTCAAAGAAAACTTTCTGTGAGCGAAAACTCTGGAGCGAGTATTGGACGAATTCTCTAAGATCTCGCAGCACGTCTTCATTGACGACGTCACAGTAGTCCGTATAGAGTGGAATTCTCAGGAATTCCTTCGTGGCGCGGAATTTCTTCTGCAAGTTGTCGTCGCCCGGCTCCGGAAGTTTGCCCTCGTACATGAAGTCCAAGGCGACACGGATTCCTTCTGGGGTGATCTCCCGAAATTTGGTCAAGTCCACAACGGAAACGGAGTTGACGTCATTTCCAGAGTTCTTGAAGTAGCTGAAGAAGTACTTGCTGCAAGCTGCTAAGAGAATTCTGTCGAAACAACAACAAAATCACAAAATGTAAAAAAAAACACGCTGCTATTCTGTACTCCTGGAGCTGGTTGAGTACAGACTCAAGATATGATAAATGGAATTACTGTATAGAGCCCCGAAAGACATATAATGGAGCGCATGGAGCTTACAATTGTCGGACACCTAACGTTTCATAAAGGTCCATCAACAGTGCATTGAGTCGTGCTGCCCATTAATAAACGGGGTCGAAAACACAATCTTCTTTGAGAATGTCAAAAGTAAAGACTAAATATATAACTCTGAATGACCGTCCTACTTGTGTGCACGGAATTCTTCTTCACCGACGACAAGTTTCGTGTCGTAGAGCAGGTTTTCTTTGCGGAAGTCAGCAAACGACGAGTACACCAGCTGCTGCAGTCTCGTCTTCGTCGTCCTCTGCAAGGGCGAAGGGCCCTCCAAGTCGTCATACGTTGCCATGCCAACCGCACAGCCAATCACGGCAACGAACACAACTGAAGAATAAGGTCAGTGTCAATCGAAACATATCATCTAAGTCATTTGTGATAAAAGCCAATAATTACCCGCCGACCGTTTCTGTTACCTTTATCTGGACAATACTGACCTGTTCTAAATTATTTTCTAATCAGTTGAATGCGAAGTACAAAGAGTTAACGCTTGTTTAGCTTTATTCGTTGCGATTTTCGGTAAGACTCGCACAAATGTTACATTTCTGTTTTATATTTATATCATAGGCTCGAATCTCTCAAGGGCTCGCAATGCTGTTGGTATCACCAGCATGTATTAAGCAGACTCCCCCGATAACCAGTTTTTGAAAGCAACGAATATCGGTACAAAGCGAATAAATCTTAACTAGTGTTACCACCAACCTGAAGACACTGGTCAAAGAGTTCCCTAAGTAGTTCGAGAGACAACGAGCATTTTGTTTACATTAACATAATCATGCTGACCAGCGGAAAAACAAGGCCAAGCGCCAAAATAATCCCAGTTGGCAAAACCTCATGAACGCCTGTGGCTACATTGTAAACATTTGAGTTTCTGATGGTGCCTTGCTGTAATGGATATATGTGTTTGTTTAGGAACCATATGGTACATAACTTATTGTGGTGGGAAGATGCCGGGCATATCTGGTTGACCTCCATCACCTACGTGGCCATAGGAAGCAGGGAGGATCTATTTGTGGCTGTAACCAAATATAAAACAAGCATCGCAACAAACTTGCGACCTATATAGACTCGCTACAGTGGGATGGTGTTCTCTAATATGACTTATCAGGGCTCGAAATGCTTTTTCTGCATACCGGGTGAATGTTGAGTTATATTCACGGTGGTTCAGTTTTCGCGGCCCTCTTCACAACTTCAAATCAGGGCGTAAATACCTGTTCTACTCACCTGGACCCTTGCCTCGACTGCGACTGCGAACACGTATTCATTTAATATCTGTTCTTCAAGTTATCCAACCAATGAAAGCTCCAAATTAATTCCCGAGAACTCCTAGCCGTTTACAAACACATTAGAAATTATCTGCACCAGAGACATTTTATCTGCACCGCTCATTTTCTGTCCCTTATAGTCGATAAAAATGTTAAAAGGTTATCCACTTATTATTGTAAATCTAAAACACTGCCTCAATCTTTGACATATTATAGCTAGTCACTGCAAAACCTTTCGTTTTGAACACTATGTAACAGTATTGCTAACGTTATGTATGCTGGGCCATGGGTGGTAGTACGTGAGTATGGTCATGAGACTAAAAGTTTCTGACGACATGACAGGAATATTTGTATTGCCACAGTGTGGTACTCATTGCAGGAAATAAAATACAGGGTGAAAGAAATTTATAAAATAAGGATAGATTTTTGGCATTAACATAATCATCTATGTGGAATTATTGTAAATCTTACGGCAATTTGTGAAAGTTTTGCATTAACAAATGTTTACTTGTCAACAAATCCACCTTTGCCGACTTGTTGCTCTGGTGAATTTTCTTCCTTAAACTACATGCACTACGTAACGTTTGAAGGTGAATCAGTTTCGTAAGTACAACACAACATGTTTCCGATTCCTTTTAATAAATAACAGTGTAGAGCAGCAAAATTTGTATATCTTAAAAGTTAACAAAGTGTGACAAATGAAAATGAAATACATTTCATACTAATTGTCCCCAATTCGATGCAGGAAGAAATTTTCTAGGTTCGGAAATCTACAGAAAATAATCTTCTTTTTGAAATGACCAAACCAATTGATTATTGAACACTGGCTTTTTATTTTCCAATACTTCCATAGAGGTCAAACTTACAGTAGATTTAGAAGTTTATCATAGACTAGCGACGTAGTTTGATCTTCATTGTCTGTTTTATCATTAACCTGATGCTCGTACACTATCGTGTTCATCTGCAATTAGCCAAAGGGAATGAATCTGCAATATACTTGTTGTTATTTGGCTCAAAACTTATCACACAAGAGAGTCGGAAAAGGCTACCACTGCCATTGATCGGGGCTTGCAGGTCTTTATACTACTATACCAGTTGTCTCCATCTGTAACCCATGCTTACATTCCACAGTAACATGGTCATCATCCAAATATAGGAGCATCTACGTGTCATGTCGTCAGTACCAGTCGCCATCGTTCTCTGTTTCCTACAAAAAAGCCAGACAGTATAAAAAAGTGAGTCACTGGTAGCATTGATATTGGTACCCACCTTTGCCACACGGTTAGTCACGCCATGTTGCTCCAGTTACCCGAGGTTTATCACAGGCGTGTGCAGAACTGTACAGACGTGAGGCAGAGGTCGGTATCAGTTTGATGTTGACCGACGAGAAGCTGCGCACTAACCCCAATATGTACGGAAGTCTCACGAACATCCACGAAAAGGACACGAACAACGCGATGCAGTGTTCTCCTGTGTACTGCGCGAAGAACGCTGTTTTACCACGTTACGACAAGGTTTCTGGATCGGCGCTAAACCGTAAAGCTCCTCTCCTTGTTTTCACCGGCTGGAGTCTTGTGACTGACAGCTGGGACGGTCCGTGACGTCACAGGACCTCTCGGGTATCGCAAAGTTGGGATTCCTGTAATCGTCAAGCAGATGTTGGGCTAGAAAATCGTTTTCTGATCTGCTGTTTTCTCTTTCAGTAATCTACCCAGTACTCAACGATTGGGACTGCATCTGTAAGCAGCGACACCTGTGGCCGCAGTACAATGTTAACCAGTCAGAAATGCACCAAAGGCGATAGACATTCGATCGGGGGAAATATAACAGTTGTGTAAAGAGTAAGTACTCAACAAAACATCTGTACAAAATGGCTGAAGAAGGAGCCCTACTAGAGAAAAAAACGGGGCGTAGCCCCTCACTGTGCCCGTTTACCAGAAATGGGTCAGAAAAAAACAGCCTGTCAAAAAAACTTTTTTTTTACCCCAACATCTGCTTGGAACGTGGGATTCCTGAACGTCACCACAGAGCGTACCCGACCCGGGGTGTGTACATGTTAGGTTTGATAACACAAGCCCTTGTAAATATATCGTGTCAAATCAATTTATGTATTGGCCTTTACAGATAGAATTGCACATCTGTCATTGTAATTAGGAAGAACATGCCATCAGGCAATGGCGATGATGATAATGAACCATTATCATAAGGGATATCCTTTTTTCTCTTCAGAATGCATTAAAGAGTCGCTATGAAGCACAGAGATGAATGACAGAAAAGTTCAAGAGAAGTTCGAAAATTACTTCTCATATCCATGTAACTGAATATTTTACAGAATGGCAAGAGTTTTCAGAAAGAGCTAGAAATACACTAAACAAACTCTTATTATCATTAATAAAAAGAATGGGTGACTAAGGTTTGACCTGTTTGAACATTACGTCATAGACATATCAAATGTATAGTTTAGATTGTACTTTGTTCTTGAACCATGTTACGAATTTCAATGACTTATACAAAATAATACTTCTATCTGCCACTCAGCTGCCATGTGTACCCCCTCGAGCTTTTGGTTTGTCCCAATGTTACATAACACACCACATACCACTGTGTGTTGTACTTGAACAGATCTCCTTTCCCTGCAGTTACATCAGACAGACTTAAGGAGACTCCCAAGGATAGACATCTTAGATGTAGGACTCAAGCCAACATTCCAGACTTACTGTGGGGTGACTGACGTGGGAAAAGACTCAAAGGATAAGTCTGCTCTATATATTGACATATCTATGACAGGTATAAAAGTTCATCTGTGGTGGTAAAAGTCTTTCTGTATCAAAGCTGAACTGTAAGTTCCAACATGAAAATTGGGTAAGTCAAGACTCAAGAGTTCTTCAATACTTCTCCTGTAGAGTCCCTTTTTTTCTGTTGAAAATTAAAGTTAAACTTTAAACTGGCACACTTGTAAGATGGCTCGAGGCTGCAAATGCAACATTTTGATTTGTTTCAGTCTTATCTCTTACAATGGCTGTGTTGAACATGGTAGTCTATATTGTAAAACATTGGCAACAAGAATTTTACATCATGTGACAATTACAGTTGTGAAGTTTGAAAGAAAAAAATTGTAACTTTGATTTGACTAGCTTAATCAGGGTTGTATGTCACTGGATAGCAATTTTTTTTTTGGTACAACCAAGGAGTTAATATGAAGCCAATGCTTCAATGACTGTCTGTCACATTCAGGGCTTTAGCCAGCTCGAAATTTTTTTCCGTCAGCCAATTACAATCGTCGCGAAAACCGCGAAAATTAATAAAAATGACTGAACTGAGACCTTGAAAAACGGGTTTTAATGAGATTATCGTATGCGAAAGGGCGCCGACACACATTCTCAACAATCATAACAATAGCAAAGCAAACAGTGTGTGGCTTTTACAGTCGTGGACAGCGTCCCCAAGCCGTCTGTAGCTTCCACCAAGGATTTTTGTCTGTCAAGGTTGACGGATTGGTTTTAAAAATTTTCCGTCAGACGCAGCAAATTTCCGTCAATTGACGGAAAAACGGACGCTGGCTAGAGCCCTGGTCACATTCCAAGATTGGTTCTTCTTCACATTGCAGCTATGTGTTGCTGCTGAAGTGTGAAGAATGTGGTCCCAAACATGACAGGGTTTACATTCCTCTCTCATCATGGTTCATGAATAGGTGACAGATTGTTACTGAAACATTATCTAGGAATCAACTATTTGTTGGTGTGCAAACAAACTTGTTATTCACTATTTAGTGGCAGACAAAGGAACTTTGTTGTCTTGTCATTTTCATCACAGGTTTCTATACAATCTAAATTTGATTCCCACTAAACTTAAGGAATGACATCGAGTGTCTTCATTTGTGGTGTTTCTGTTTATTGTCAGCTGGCTGTTGATGAGCTACTTTCAAACAGTTTATCCTTGAGATGTCCCCTGGACAGGTAGCCATTGTAGAACTCCTGAGCTGTGAGCGTCTTCTTCAGAAGGATGCTTCTGAACCCAACCCAGCCATCCTGCACACAACAGAACATTCCATTTCAATAGCAAGACAACAAAACATTGATGCTTTACAAGAAAAGAATATTATTCTCCAAAGAATGTAGTCTTCAATTCAATGTGTATGATCTATTTGTCTGCAATGCTGTTACATGTACATGTAAATGACATGCTAGACCCTATATGTTGAATTATTCATACCTATAGATATCCATATATGTGTGTTTACCTGTACTGCAAGTAGTTGTCATACATGTAGACCTTACCAAAGTCGCTGTACTTTTGTTGATTGATAGGGAAAGTGGTGAAAATGTTCTAGACATAAACGTCTGTAGATTGGAATGGGATGGTTAAACCTACCTTACACCTGATACAGACTGAGTTGGTTGGTTTGTGGTAGTGAGAACTGCCAGGTTTGGGGTCTGATACAGGGATGGCCAGATCTGAAACATTAAGTCATCATTCAGATCCCTTAAGAAAAGACTTATGTCTTGTAATGGTAATGGACTTTCCTCAGAATGGAGGTAAACAAATTGACTTGTAATTCTTCATCTCATTTTTGTTCTTTTTCACTTCACTGTAATTAAATGATTAAAAACCATCTCCATATCTCCACATTCTAATGAATATTTAATTAATCCATGGGAAAAAGGACAGAGACACATGGATGAGATCAATAAGATAAATGTGAGGATTCATTAACATGACTCACCTTTAGTAATAGTAGGATCCATTATGTCCATCAGTTTCACTGTTCTGCCATTCCACATGCTTCTCAAAGGCAACTGCAAAGTAAAAAGTTGGAGTTTTTAAAACCTGACTTAAACTTTTACTATTTGATCCTCAAACATGATCTTACGACAATTACGACTTCTAAGAGATCTTGAGGTAAAAATGATTAACAAGAATCTGAAGCCAATAAGTCTTTATGAATTTCAATCATCTAATCGGAAAGCAGAATGTAATGATCTGGCTCAGTCTCAGTGTCTTAGTACTACTCATTCCTAGTGATATTATTAACCAAGGGAATAAATTAAGAACCTACAGAAAATTCAAGTATACATATGAAAGAGAAAAATACCTCGATATAACAAATTTTAGCTATCGCCGAGCCATGACTAAACTAAGGATCAGCGATCATCCTCTACAAATTGAAGCCGGTAGATACACCCGAACTCCTCCAAATGATAGATTATGTATGTTTTGTGATAAGAACTATAGGTATATAGAAGATGAAGCGCACTTTCTTCTAGAATGCTCACTGTATAAAGATATACGCAATACCTTTGTTAATAGTACTACGCTTGCAAAACAGAAATATGCACAACTAACAAAAGAAGACTTTTTCAACTATATAATGACATCAGTTAACTACGATTTGATAGAAGAACTCTGTAAATTCGTCTTCACATGTTTTAAGAAGAGGGAGGAAGCATGTAGAAATATAGTCGTAAGTAGAACATAGAATAGCTTACTTATCAGACTCTTTGTATGCGACTTACTGCATTTAGCCCTAGGAGGGCATGAATATGCAATAAACTTCATTGTCATTGTCATTGTCATTGTCATTATCTTTTAATGGTCAATAAAACACTGAAATTGAGTGGAATCCTTACATCTGCTTGAAAATAAATGAGTATGTACCTTTTGACCCACACTCCTGCATAGTCTGTCAATCTCCTGACAGCTCTGCTCTGCCCACCTCACCCAGGATTGGTCCACAGATAACTTTGGTGCTAAAAGGGTGCAAGAATTAGTCATGACAAAGAGGCAATAGCAAAGGCAGGAAAGTAAAATGTATCTCGTTTTCAAGATATGCATTGTCAGAAAAGTTTTGTACCTTGAGCATAATAAACTGCTTCTATGCATAGCCACTAATGGTAAATGTATGCTCATAATCCACTTGATTCTATGAACTTACATATACCAGGTTAGAGATTGCAATCTGACAAAATTGCTGACTCTACCGGTAGAGATCTGAGTCAATTTCAAGATATTCACTTAAAGACAGGACTTTTTAACTTTGATTCATGTCCTTTTAGATCAATGGATGGACTTACAAGTTAAGATTTATACATGGGAGACTGGCTGTGATCTCAAGACTTAGATCAAATCTCTTTTGTCAGATGTGGTGATTCTGCCAGATCATAAACTCTACCCTGACATGTCATACCATTTGTAACACCACTAGAAGGCTGTTCTACTGCATTCCCCAACATCTCTGGCAGATTCCTGAGACACTGCAGTAGCTAGGAGTAAACACAACAACATTATTCTTCATTCAACATTATCTCAGTATCACAGTGCTACCAGATATCATAGTATCACTACAACTACAGTCAAGATTACCACACTTTTGTCACTTCTATAACAGTTACTACACTCCACACTATGAAATGATAGACAGTTACCATATCTGCTCCTTTGTCAAACAGCATACTGCCCAGCTGTATGGCATGGCATCTGTCTGGTACAGAGACAGACTCCTGCTGTAGGATTGGACCAACATCAAACCTGCAAACAACAAAACTTTTTATCTATACATGATGTACATTCTTTCTGAGGCTGAATTTGACTTGTGAATATGAATGTGAATAATTTTTTTCATGACTTTCATGAAAAATAGAACATACAGTAAAACAGAATACAAAATGCAGCAAACGTACTCTTTAATCTTTTGCAGTGGTTTTATTTCTACCGATTTTGCTCGGGTCAATGAATAAAGAGTGTCCACAATGACCAGTTGGTCCTTATGCTGAGAGGGTCACTAGTACAGGTCTGACTGTAGTTGAGATGTACCTTGGTGTGATATGGATGATTGTGACCCCTGTGACGTCATCGCCCTGGAGTATTGTGTGGAACACCGGCGACGCCCCGCGCCATCGAGGCAGCAAGCTGGGATGGATGTTAAGGATGCCGCTAAAAAACAAACAAAAACAGATTGGGGCAAACATTTAGCTCAACATTGATGTTGACACAAAGTGTGCGTCTACAGTCCCTATGTGACACAAGACATCAGTGTATTCTCTCATATGAAATTCCTTGAATAAAAGACAAGCTAAATTTTGGAAAGTTGATTGATCTCTATTTCAGTAAAGAACTCTCATTCAAAGATAGTATTCAGTTTGGAATAGTGGAAATGTTATGTAAACTGGCTTCAACAGTCTTCCAAAAACTGAAAAATATCTAAGCTGAATAGGCCTAAACAAAAAATTTGTGTAATACTAATAGGTGATTAGTGCTACATGTAATAAAAAATAAGCTGTTCATAGTTTGAACTGTGCATGCATGAGGTCAAAAGGTGAAGGCCCCTAAACTGTTCTTGCCTATACCTGATGCTTTTCTCAGGTGCCTTCATCTTTGCCTCATTAGTCACAATACATTACACTGCTTATGCACAGTTCAAACTTTGAACTGGCTTTACAGAACCATAGAATCATGCCCCTCTTCTGTCCCTTTTAGTTCTCATTATCATACTTACAGTGGAAAAAGTCTGATGATCCTTTTGGGGATGAGGAAGCCAAAAGAGGCCACCACGCCCACATCAAACTGGTCACATGATCTTTGCAACGGCCAATCATGGAGGGGTAAATGGTGCTCATCTGCATATGTCCTGATGGGAACTCTCTTTGGGGAACACACCACTTCTAACTTCTCCACAACTCTCTCTGCAGACTTGGTTCTGGGAGAAAACAGATGAATTTAATAAGTAAAAAAAATGTAGATATTATTCCTTGTGGTTAAAGTGGTAGCACAACTTTTCTGTTGTTGTTTTTTCTGTATGGGTCAAATTCTGTGCATACATTAGCAGGGGTTTGATTCCAGCTCGGACATTTGGGAGGGATTGCATTCATTGTTGCAGATGGTGACAGAAAGCTGGCTGGCAGCCCCATCAGCATGTATGACTACGAGATAGCTTGATCAGGGTTATGGTGTCAAACTTATGCAGGTAAAGAACCCAAATGCAAGCTGTAGCTTATTTTTTGTATCTGCAAACTGATTTATACATGCAGGAAATAGACTCTGGCGGACAGGAAACTGAATTAGATGCTACATTACCTGGTTTGGTCAGTCTGAAGTTTCCTCAGAACTTCCACTGAAAATTCATCACTTCCAAAGAACAAAATCCTCCATGGTGGTCCTGTCCTCTGATTGGTTGAAGAGCTTGCACTCTGATTAGTTGAAGAGTTTGCAATGTGATTGGTGAAAGGTCCTGAATATATGTACCTCTCTGACCAATAGGAAGACTTGTGAGGACTGTGTGCTGTCCTCAAATGTCTCCAATGTTTCCTGAACTCCCATTGGCTGTTTGACCATGTGGTTGAGAAGTTCTGAATTTGTTGTATTTGCCATAGGATTGACAACAATCTATCTACAGACCTTGGTCTTGCAATACCAGATGTAATATACATTTCATAGACAGTTAGTTTATAAGTTCTTCAAGCAACTGCTTTCCTTTGTCAGCATTTTTTTGCACTGCATCTGATATCGTCCCTTGATGTTTACAGCTTCCCATAATGTTTCACACATGTATGCCTGAGGGATAAAAGAAAAAAAGACCAAAGTGCATGAAAACAACACCCATGATCTAGCTCATCTTCCATATCATATACAAACAACGTATAGTATCTTCAATTCATACCAGTGATCACTGTTTTTGTTTACATCCAGGATATGAAACAACTGGTAGGCAATATCACAATAGCAGATTAGATTTTAGATCACTAACCCCACACATCCGCTTGATTGCTGGTCACAAATCGTCTATTCTATAAATTAAGTATAATCTTCAGTTCGCTTGCCTGGCAAATAGTTATCTAGATACTATCGGTAATTATTAGATCTTGTTTAATTAGCCCAGACTGTTTGACAGGGAAAGAAGCTTTAAGCAGCGATAATATTCTTTTTGCAGGTGCTTAGCAGCTAACGCTAGTTCACCTTTATCCGCGGGGTAACTTATATTCGTTGTTATCAAAACAAGCTAGGTTTGCAGCGATATCAAGTCGACACACGGTGGTTTCAAATTGCAATATTTTCAAAGCTTTGTAATTTGAACCACCATCCGTCGACTTGATATCCTTGAATACTAGTGCAAGGCTAAGCGGGTCACGGATTCCTCACTGGGCTTCCAGTGACGAAAGAATATTCAAAATGGCGTCATCACTGGACGCCCAGTGACAAAGAAAGTTCATCACTGGTTTCCCAGTGATGAATTGCTCTGTTCCAGTGATGAAAATCTCTCGGCACTGGAATTCCAGTGATGAACCTTGACTTGTCACTCGGTTTCCAGTGATGAACTCTGCTCGTCACTGGGGACCCAGTGATGAACTCCACTCGTCACTCGGGGCCCAGTGATGAACGTCAGTCGTCACTCGACACCGAGTGCGGAACCATCGAGGTCACCGGTTCCTCACTGGGTTTTCCAGTGACGGGTGACTCTTCGGCACTGGACACCGAGTGATGAAATTATTTCGGCACTGGGCTTCCAGTGACCACGTTCTAACAGCACTAGAACGTTCCAGTTCTGAGTTCGATATGCAACAAAAACACCCTAATTCACATGTCGCCATAGCCGTGTTACTGTTAGATTTTGTCCGGGAGTGTGGGGACTTGCAGTGGCGACGTTAGTATAACTTCAAGTGCTAACTTTGAAATCCCCTCAACTGAAACTATGATTCCTTTTTCATCAGTAAACTGAATATTTGTCATCACTGGTTTACCAGCTGAAGTTTCCTCATCACTGGAAAACTAGTGAAGATAACTATTCCCCACTGGTAAGCCAGTGACGACGCGACTTCATCACTGGAAACCGAGTGATGAGAAATTTACCCGTGACCTCGGTAGTTTTGCAAAGTACTAGTACCCTGATTTCAAATACAACGGATATAGGTTACCCCGCGGATAAAGGTGAACATACGTTACTTGTATAAATGAGGGACATGGGCACGCCCCCCTCCCCAACGCTCCTCATTTACCAAATACAGTTTTACAGCCCTCTTTAAAGTCTATGTCTGGGTATGCGTCTAAGAAATTAGACTTATGTCGTTTCCATGGACAAAGGATACAGTAAAATATGACGACAAGGTAGGACTAAATACGAACAACAAACCTGATTTCGAATCGGCGCGACTTTTCCCTGTGGGCGCAGCCATCTTGGAAACAATCCCAGAAGCCTTTGGGAAGAGTCAGTGTGAAACTTTGTACTGTACATACATTTTTGGCGACGCCTCATGGGCCCAGTTTTATGGCCCAAATTGAGAAATAAGCTGTTGTTATCTATTTGTTGTTATCTATTGATCGTCTGTGGGTATGTTAGATATCTAGAGAATATAGACAAAAAGAAGAGATCCGTGCTGCTCTTGATTAACGTATAACGTAACATTAGTTGTAATGTCATTGGATAGATTAAACAAAGACTAAGAAGTGCAAACATATGTCGGATATACGACCACTGTTTTATTGGTTGAACTACGAATCTTAATGGACAGTTGGTTCAGTTTATAGACACCAAAGATTAATCTGCACTCAATCAATAGTATATAACGTTGTGCAGTCTTGTCTAGTACATGTAGTACCAACTTCTTTATACATTTTAACTTCTTCAGGTTCTACTAATACATGTACTAATAAAAAAATGCCCTATACATGTACATACTAATGTTAACTGTACTTATGTACAACGTCTGCATGTGTAAGCTTAGTTTGTAAACAGACTTAACGAATTACCGTGTAAAAAGCGCCTGAAGACATTGTTCCTTTCCAGATTTTTTATTGCTTCAACACACGATTGAAATACGACAGCTGTGGAATGTACTGTGCAGAAATGCAAACGACATTCACTGGGTAGGTACTACGTTATGTGTAAGTCACAACAGATGAAAGAAGTCGTCACTACATGTGCCACATGCAATACTGCACATGTTATATTGACAAGCTGGAAAATATGAGTCCAATGCACACGGTTATAGTCATAGTCATAGTTAAAGATGAATGATTGACTGTCATAAAAAAGACAGACCGGGAGCAAGTTGGTGTGACCCATATACCAGGCAAGCTATTAGGATGTTACCAGGCTACAGGAAAACATGTTGCAAACTTCTCGAATGTTGTTATACGTAAGAAATATCACGACGAGTTTCTTTTGACATGCATAAACCAGTTCAGAAAGAGATACGAGCTAATGTTGTAAAATGTTGTACTCAGTACTAAATATATGTTTGTACATTGTCTGTTCAACAGTCCCTGTGTACAGCTGTCACGACTTTCTTCGGCAGCCCGACTGATCTATGTAAAGTACATTCTCAGTAGATAAGACAGCTCCTATGTGTATATACTGGTATATAGAACGACAACTAGTACTGTACGACACGGCAGTTCTTCTTTGTGTTTTTTTGGGAAAAGTTGGCCATAACGGTTTCTACGAGTGATACGGACCAAAAATCGGTCGAAGGAGACATCTGTTTCAACGGATGGACCGCTTTTTTTTGTCGGAAAATAGACAGTTGAAGTTACCATAAAAAGCTTGCGAACCTAAATTTGTTCAAACATCAAACAGAATGTTGTTCAGTCGGTCTTGTGCTCGCGGTCAGTTGATCACACGGCCTCTTCTTTTCCACTGAGACCCTCGCTGGTTTCTTCATCTAGGGAGGAGGAACAAACACAGATAGTACTGTTACCCACTTGTTTAAAAAACTACCCATGGTCTTCAATTTTCTGAAGGTTTTGCTAAAGATTCAAGTCTTAGCATGGTAGATCTGAGGGAAAATTGTAGCATCCTCTGTGCAGTATTGCAATTATCTACGGTAAATTATTTGCACTTCCAATTACGATAAACTTACAGCATCGTTGCTTGCTGAAAATGAAATTGCGCGTACATTGGTTGCAGGAAAAGAAGAGCAAACAATGGAGAACAGTATGATACGACTATGCAAGCCAAAATGCTAACTCTAAACGTGTTAATTGATACAAGAAATTTCATCCAGTTCTAAAAAATAGTTAAACTAAGGCGCGCGGTGTTTGATTAATATCAGTAATAACCTTAATATCGGGTGTGCCAAATATTTTATCCAGTAAACAGTACTCAAAGTGTCTTTTAAAAAAACCATTGAACATTGAAATTATTTACATCAGTCCAGATTGTTGCCAGGGTTCAAGGAACAGACCGGTTTTCGGCACTAGTAATCAACAACCTTAGGTTGGTGGCAAAGATTGTCATCATGCCCCCATTTTTTTTTTCTCCACAGACCCCATCGGGGCATGTGGTAAAACAGAAGGTCACGATCTTCCCTTCTGCTTGGATCATGAAGGCAATATGTCCAACAAGCCCCGGAGAAAACTTTGGAGGTAAAGTCATCGGACTCGAGGTGGGCTTAAGGTGGTATCTCACTGCACTTGGGGCACCGGTGCGGCACTGCAGGGTTCGTTTCGCTGATTTTTTTTTTAATGATTTAGGTATTGTGTTATACGTAAAAGCATTGTATAAAGAAAAAATAAACAAAATAGATTAAATATAAGAAAATTCGTTCTCTATCTCTGAAATTCTTCGAGTCATCTACAGCCCCCGCAGTGCCGCACTAGTGCCCCAAGTGCATTGAGATACCACCTTTAGTTGGCCGGCCGGGATAGAAGCTTACAACACCGAGAAGCTTACAAACCAAGTCTTTAGCCCGGAAATAGAAGTGACCAACACGTTATGGCAGGTGACACTCACCTCGGCCTACGATACGCCATTGTTCATGCCTGCAGCTGCATTCATGTTCACCATGTAACACTGGTTCACTTGTTCGAAACAGTACAAGGTCACGCCAGAGTCCTGAAAGAGAAGACAGAAACAATGTCTACCTTCGCCTAAAGCTATCATTTTATAATGTCGATTAGAATCTGATGTTCTAGGTATATGGTCATGATTTTTGGGTGCCAGTGGTAGATCATAGCTCTTGGGCTTGTGAAGAAGTCGAAAGCTGATCAAGTGAACGCAATGTGAGACTGAAAATGACGTCTTAAGGACTTTGTGGGGGTACATTCTCAGGATGGACGGACGGAAGTGAACTGAGTAATTATACATCCATACCTCGTCGTAACAGTGCTTGATGTCAGCGCCATTCCCAGACACATAGACCGTCTCGCATCCTTCCAAATCATCGAAAGGGAGTTCCAAGGCAAACGGCGTGTCGAAAGCCCTTCCCAGCACAGTCACGGTGTTCTTTATACATAGATATACAACACTTGTAAGGCTAACGTCACATTTTTAAACCGGGGCCGACCGGACTGTTTGTGGAAACGAAAACTAGAAATGTATACGTAACCAATATACACAAATAATGCCCACAACTATTCTTTTTACATCTTGTGTGGTTTGGTGTCTTCTATATCATACTTTTAGTTCCAGAAAGCCGCTCCGGGCCGGGACCCGGTTTGGAAATGTGACGTAGGTCTAAATAGGGTCAGCGGGTCAATAAACAAATGGCGAGCAAAGTTTTCCGCGCGCAGACAATATTTTCATTTGACGTTTCAGTTTACATCCTGCCACAAGGACAATAATGATTCTACGCCTCAATACTTAGTTGTGCTGTAGTGGGAAAGATGCCATCCCAAGCGTGACTGATCTTGTATCCTGCTCATGGGTGACCTGTTTATTGTGCTTGTCGGAAATAGCTAGGAGAAACTTCCCTGGTGCAATGTACATGTGTATACTTTACAGAGCGTGTTCTCTGTCACACCAGTGTAAGATTAATATTATTCTCCATGAGTTTAACTGTATGGAGATCGCATTTTCTCGTTCACTCACCTTGCTTTGCGGTATCCCTGCCTTCCTGGCTGATTGCTGGCCGGTGACAAAGCACTGGGACACTTGCTCGAAACATGTCAAGATCATGCCCTGAAATGAGCCAGAAAGACCTTTTCACACATATGCATTTTTTCAGTAGTGACTGTTTGTTTTTGTATCCCTTGGTTAAAATTACAACTAATGAAACACAATGACTCTTCGCATAGATACTAAAACATCCCCTCATGCTAGGCCGTTGCTTGCAACGTATGTCAAGTAAGGACACTGGCGTACAAGCCTGCGACCCGCCCTTCTCTCCGCGCTAGCCATAGCCATCCCCAGCCAATCAGATACTCCCTGATGCTGGAGGGAAATTTATTACCAGCCAATCACGTTGTCTCTTGACCGTATACGACTGATTCATATTCTGGTTGATTCAGAGTTTATTTACAATGACATAGCAGGTACAAGAGATCAATGACCACAGAGTATCCGTCAATAATGAAACTACTACGCCTTACACAATGACCTGGTGCGGGGCTTACAGAAAAGAGAGGAGTAGTGTTGATCTGAAGAATGTTTTCCAGTGTTGTCAAAGCGGCTCTGTCACGTCTATTGGCAAATGTAGGGTGTGAGTCATCAGAAAGCCCAATAATTCTAAAACAGCGTTTTTGAACTGACTCTAGAGAGTCCCAAATATGTTTGGGCAACCCTCCCAACATATAACAGTTATAGTTCTAACGTACTCGAGGATAGGTCGGATAAACGTCAAGTAAATTTGGTCAGGTAAACGTCAGGTAATAAACGACGACGTGATCGATTGGCTTGCAACGTTCCCACCAGCAACAGTACGGGGACGCAGCGAGAAGCTAGTAGCGCAGGCCGGTACGCCTGGGACTAGCGCGAGAATGTAAAACACACAAACAAACAAAACAAACAAACAAAAAACTGTCCAATATTATACCTGGTCGTAACATCGCTTGATGCCAACGCCAGTTTCGGACTCGAAGATGACTTCACAGTCGAGCTCGTGAAAATTGATCAACATGTTGAAGGCCTCGGTCATGATCCGCCCCACAACAACAAAGGTGTCCTGTATCACATAGTGTACATAAAAACACAGTTTATATCAACGTATGATAATGTTGTATCAGAAATGCCCGGACCAAATTTAAAACACACCATTGTAAAAATTTACAACCACTAACAGTTTGAGATGAAAATACGGACATAACCGTAGAAATATCATTTTCACTTGCATTTTGCCGCTATATCTCATCACTAGCATCAGCTACAGAGAAGTATTCCTTTTATTATCTTATTTCGTCTTTTTAATTGTACCAGAGAAAATCAAAGTCATAAGTATCACCTTACCTGTATTCACGTCAATCACAAAATATCGACTAATATATATATATATATACATGGAGAGAAAGCCAACATTTTGTTGCATTTCTCATTAGACTGAGCCAACTAACGGTAGAAAAGGGAAAAGTTATATGATGTTTTATTCCCTACACTTGCCCCTGCAGCCGGCTGCTTGGTTGGTTTTGCGGCTGCGGTTTGGTCCATCCCCTGGGTCGGCATGGCATGAGTGCCGGTCCCCATGAGAACCAACAAGACCAACAGGGAGAACTTCATGGCTCTGCGAAAAAAATCACAAAAAAAAGTAGATATTATACCAGGTATTGGAAAGAACCAATCATACTTTTCGAGAAGAGCACTGGTGACCCGGTGTGTTTGGCTTTGAAAGCGAGCAGCGGCGAAGTTGCATTGCAACATCGGCTTTATTTCGTCTGGAGAATTACGCTTCGTCTGGAGAATTACACTTCGTCTGGAGAATTACACTTCGTCTGGATCCGGAGAATTACACTTCGTCTGGATCCGGAGAATGACGCTTCGTCTGGAGAATCACACTTCGTCTGGATCCGGAGAATTACGCTTCGTCTAAAGAAATGCCATTTGAGCTCGGCGGAAGGAGAAAATGTTTTTTCTATAACATGCAGGGAAGCGGCACCGGGCTGGTTATACTGGTCTACGTGTCACGCCTAACCCATTCACTATCTACCTCTGCTTTTTAAGACTCTCTAGTGAAGAAGTTTGTACTGAATTTTAGGGCAACAGATGGGTTCCATTCTTTGATAGTTCACTGGAAAAAAATCAGTTTCAAACATGTCTATTCTACCTAACATTTGGTAAGACTACAGGTATGTTTTCGGAAACAAGAGACTCCTGCGTTTGTAACGAGAAGAAATATGAGATATCAAGAAATCAGAATGAATTCGGCTAAAATTTGTATATCTAAGGTTAAACGTTGAGAATATAGTTAATTCTAATGGAAGAATGGAAAGAGTCATACAAAGCTAGAACTTACCTTGGATAAGAAAACTTTGAAAACCAGAAGTGTGTAAGTCTGTGTTCTTGGCTCCTCCTCTTCGCTCCTTCTGACTTCGTCTTGTGACTACCTGTCTTTTATAGCCGTCCATGTCGTAAATTAGCGCCATTGGCACTTATCTTGGCAAATCTCTATATTGGTTTTATTGCGTAAATCCTCCTTGTTTCTTGTATTTGCTTTGGCTGGCTTCCATTGGTGATAAAAACAGCGTTTTTCATGAACTTAAGACGCGTGAGAGACCTATCGGTCAGGACCGGTTTCCGCCCTTTGTGCCTGAGTCAATAGGTGGAACAAAACCACACCCAGCATTGCAGTGGTCCCACCAGAAGTGACGTATTGTCTCGGATAAGAAATCATTGCCGTAGACTTTGAACAGCACCTCACATGATCCCAACCTTTGTACTTAAGCTTACGTGCAAAATCTAGCATTGAGTGGGTCCTATACCTTCCTACCTACCTACATGTAGTCCCTTGAGCTCCAGGTCGTTGAGAGGGGGGGGGGGGGCAAAAAGATAGAGAGTTGTCTCCAGACCCGTCCCTCTTTGGCTCTTGTGATCCTTTCGAGTTTAGTGACGTCCAGTCTTTCTATAGGAAGTGACTATTACCGTGTCATATTTGTGCATAGTCGCGTATTTGAGTGGCACATGTTGTAACCGGTCCATATCTACGACATCATTGTACTTCCTACTATTAAAGATAAAGGCATATGTTACCTGCAAATTTTGTGAAAAGCAAACTCCGCTGTCTGGGGCTATGTCGGGCAGGCGCGATTTCATCATACTATTACGTGCGTAACTGCAATTTACCCTGCTTGCTATGATCGTATGCGAAGTTACACGTGGTCTGGTATGTACCAGATACAGCCCTTCTCAAGTACAGAAATAAATTTCACACAATTTTGATGTCAGAATTCTAGATTCAGTACTTTACTGTTCAATATATCTAAATTCATTTTTCTGACGAAAGTAAAAATACAAAAGCGTCCCATGTTAGGATACCCTGTTCAGCGTAGTAAAAAATTGAAAGGTACATTCGCGAAACCACTTTGCAACATTGACATTGTAACGCAGAACGCGAAAGGTTCTTGAACGACAAGAATCCATTTCTTACTTAAATATGCTCTTAACATTAATGTATTCAAATTTCATCCGTCAAGACATGACAATATTTTTGTTAACAATTGATGAGTGACGTGAGTTTGAGCGCTTAGGAAAGCGTCTCAAGTCATTGGGACATTAGATATATAACTTGACAGCTTGACAACTCCCTGTGTGGCTCGTACTAAAACCGTCGTCGGGAAGATAAGATTGTTTTGAACTAGTTTATTTTATTGATCTCTATTTTGGTGATGTCCAAAATAAGAAGATAAACGTCTTTTTGCTATGTTCCCAAATGTCAGCCACACCTTTAACAAAGAAGAGAAAAGCAGGAGCACTGGTCGGTTGAGCCCTGACCAGGTGAGGGTCGATGACTCCGATAATGCGCCAGTAGCTTTTGTATATGTTTGGAAGCTACCAATAGTCCCAAATGTTTTTTGGTGTTGGGGGTGTAGCGGAAACACAGGATGGAATCCACTCTTTAAGCACTCACACGCGTGAAGGTTCCGTTTGGTACACTTAAGTTCCTTTACTAATATTCACAGATGTTTAAATCTTACATTTACTCTACATTCACGTTAAGAGTCACCGAGCCCAGAGGTGATCGCTGCCACTGATGGTAGTTGGTCGGCAGTCCTCGATACGAAACGATGATGATGATGAAGATGATGATCTGAAAAGTACATCTCTATTCCATGAGATGTTGGAAATACGTTTGGAAGAAGAAGTTATATACAAAACAAAACACAAATAAAACAGGTCTCACCTTGACCCGTCATTGACCGGATTCTCTGCATTGCCGTTGGAGCTGCAATGGAAACAACCAGGAAAAGATAAATCCTTTGAAGATGTTTGCTTTCCGAAGACAAATGTTTTGCAAATGTTTACTTGGTTTACGAAGGTAATGAGACAATGAGCATCAAAGAGAGTAGGAGTTGGGTCGAACCTGTTGAAGAGCTCCGCTGACGTCACAACCTATTGAACTTCTACTGAGCCCAATGATTGGCTTGTTCCATTGCTTGGCAGTTTTACGGCTAGTCAGGATATCTGACAGCGCGTTGTAAGGGTGGTGGTGGCACATTATCTTAGGTAAATGTTACTTCTTTGTTCACTTTTGAAAGGAAAGAAGGATACAGTTAAAGAGAGGAAAATTAAATCCGATGATGTACAAGGTCATGTCACTAACGTCTTGCATGTCATCATGGCATTTCTGGTTGATAAAGATATCGTATCAGATCGTAAAGGATCAGATTATGTCAGAATATTAGAGAAAATGAATTAGAATAAAAGTAGTCTAGGCCATTTTGACCGGTCATCCAAACTCAAAGTAACTGAAATTCGTAAAAAAAATTGTAATTGAATCAAGGCGTTGTTATGTTACTCGACAGTTACGATTGATTTGACCATTTCTGTGTCACCGTTGTAGGGCTACCAAAATCATTAAGATATTCAGATAAGGTATTAAGCTACTAAGTTACGTAGAAACGCCCGGATAAAGTTTTACGCAAGCACGAATTTAATTGTTCGCAGGTTCTGGTGACCGGTCATCTTAATTATCGAAACTCGGTTTCATCTTGGCAAGATATGTCAGCAAAAATGTATTCATGTGTGTATTACTTAGAATATAAAATATCTCCCAAAGACGAAAACTGGGGTATGAAAAGGTGAATAAAGGTCTTCTTATTCGTGACCGGTCACCAGAACTCCAGGACGACAGACTCGTGAGTAGAATTTGATCGATGCGTCTTTAGGTTACTTGGCAGCTTACGGCAACCCTAACATATGACATACGTACGTCTAAAAATATCCGTGTCGCCGTTAACCTGTTGTAAGGGTAACGATTTTGTCAGGTAAAGATGGACTTGTTCATCATGCATGCTTACTTGCTTACATTGTCTTATCTTATACTGGGGTAATAGTGGAGCAAAGAGGGTTTAGAGTGTGACATAATGGATTAGTATAGCAAATCTTAATTACATATGTCGCAAATCTATTAGAAGATCTAACCATGTGACTAAAAATAATCCTCATTGTGACCGGTCACCCGAACGTAAGGTCATTGCCATCCGTACAGGATAGGAGTAAATCAAAGCTCTGTTCCGCTGTTTGACAGCTTTACAATAAAGGTTCTACATACCTGTGTTGCCATTGGAAGGGTTTTGAAATTGTCTTGGGGAGATAGATATGTTTATAATGCCTGGCTACATGCTTACCTATGGTGATACTGGCCCCTTGTTGCCCTCAATCACGGCTAGCGAGGTACAGAAATCGCGTCCTTAGTCACAATACCGGTACTCCCCAGATCACTCCTAAAGCCCGGTGGCCCCATCACACATGTCCGACTATGGCCTCCAAACCTTCTTCAGATCACGTTTGGGAGTGGGTCTTCAGCAAGGTCAAACTTGTCAATCTAGTTTTCGAAAGCTGTCCTCGCCCAGTCACATTGAAATCACGACTC
>NC_049981.1:15358222-15378666 GCF_000003815.2 Branchiostoma floridae | reverse complement strand
ACAATTAGTTACATTATCGTCTTTTACTTTATGGTGGGTTAAGTTGAAAAAGAGAAATTTGCCTTTCACGTGTAGCGAATTAGAACAATATATCTGCATATTACACCCTGCAATTTTTTGAAAAGATTATGTCAAAGGATAATACACAAAAAAAAAGAGAATTGGCAATGTTGACCGGTCACCCGAACTGATGGCCAGTGACACTAACGGATAACTTAACCAAAGCGATGTTTCGTTACTGGGCAGCTCCGAGAGACTAGTCCTCAGCACGTGTTACTCCTTTCCTAGAGCAATGAAATTGTCATTAATGGGGGTGTGTTTCTTTATAATGTTTGGTTTTCGAAGATAGATGGCAAGTTCATAAAGGACGTTAAAAGACTTTGGACTTCCAAGAAAGTAGTAACATAGGGGAATTCAGTTCGTAAAAGGTCAAATTGACCTGCTTTGTTCCTATCCCGATAACGGGTTGTGAAAACGTCACGGAGGGGGAAAGAATAGCAGTTTGAATGCTGCCTCGCATACACAACGGATAAGTAGCAACAGAGGACGGCTCAGCCCTAGCCAGGTGCACATGAAGATCATTGTACAGGCCAGTGGCCTTTGGACAAGTTTGGAAGCGGCCGACTCATGTGTCTTTTGTTTAAGTAATAAGTTATAAGAATTTGCGATGGCAAAAACTGCGTTTGGATGAGTAAATTTATGGCACAAAAATTTCAAAGTGAATGTCGTTGTTTGTCCAGTTTACGCAAGGATATTGAGCACAACGTATGAGTAAGATAAGACAGCCGGTGAGTTCAGGCTGTTCAACTGACATATATGCTCCACTTCTACATGTTCATTGTCCTTCTCGATATCTTCTATTTCAAATATGTCAAACATGCCAAAAACACCAATACGTAAGTAGAAAAGACTTCTGAATACAAACTCTTAACACTTCCCCCCAAGAATGTATCACGAAACCGGGTAACAGAATCGGAACAGTATTTGTTGTCAACATCCCCGTGTTTATTAACGGGCAGCCATTTTGTAATCCTAGATTTTTATATCATGATCAATTCCCAGCATGCTAGAGGTGTGTTTCAAATGGCTTTCCGTTGGTGTTGCTAGTGTTATTTCTCTCTTCGAAATAGTCGTACAAGTAGATGATTATCAAGCGTCACTCCTGTACTGTGTGGTGTGTTGAACACACGCTTCCATCCTCATCTAAGAGGGATCGTGCTATATTTAATGTTACCAAATATGGACCACATGCCATGGCATCGTTTCAAGGTCACGGGGGTCAAATCTGTTTATATCTCTCTACTAACGGGCATAAGGAGGGTAAGTCCTAACTACGTGTTTTGGTTCTGTTTAAGACGACAACATTATGAGCAAACATGCCTATACACTGTGTAGGCTGAACTCAGTTTAAGTCGGAGTTGACGACTCCAAAGCTCAGTTACAAGCCGAAAGTTCCTGCTATTTTGTCATGACGTTGCATGCATGGCGATGAGCTCGTTGGTATCAAGCAAGTGTTCTGTGGATCGTTGCAGTCAACCCATGTGTTGTTATCGTTTGATAGCATTGTCAACGTGCGGTATAGGAGAAGCTTACGAAGTCGGCAATAAAACAAATGAAGGAATCAGCGTCACAGTCATTCTAAACACTTTTTTTGTAGAGGTGGGGTGGTTGAAGGATTGTCAGTGCGTATGTCTGACAAAGTATCAACGTATGGTATTGTCAGAACTCGTTGGGTGCTTTTGGTGACGCCTCAGGGGCGGAGGCCTTTTATAGTAATACGATTGCTCTGTTATATGCACACCTTACTTGTTTAAGTTGAAGGGCTATCCTCTAAAGACCCCGCCAACGGTTTTTCTCGGGGATAACACATGTTAACATTCTTGTCCATCAGTTTCAGGAGAACCATGAGCCGCTATCTTCCCGCCCTTCTCCCGGGCCACACCCCTAGGGTCCCCGCCCTCCCGCCGAACGTCATAGTGGACGGCGGTCTCGTCTGCACATTCCTCCCCAACGGCAACATGGATTTCGAAGACGAAGGTCACGGTCAACTGATTCTCGACGGCTTGCGTCGACTGAGGGAAGAAGCTAAGGTAGCGGATGACGTCACCTGCATTGTGAAGTATGTCTTTGAAGATCATTGGACAGCAGACGTCATTTCCGGTGAGTTCGACTCCTGCAGCGACGTCAGGGACCAGAAGCTAGTACTGCAGGCGTTGGGTGATTTAAGACTTTCTGGTAGATATGCGAATATATCTTTGTGTTCAGACGACGGAGGAGTTGTGAAGGGTCACAGAGTGGTTCTGGCGGCTGCCTGTCCGTATTTTGACGCCATGTTTCTCCGAGAGTTTGAGGAGGAAGGCAAACAGAGTATAGACATACAAGAAGTCCCCACACAGACCCTCAAACTTGTGACTGAGTTCGTGTACAGCGGAAAAGCGGTTTTGACGGAAGAGCTAGTAGAGACAGCACTACACGCGGCGTGTCTGTTTCAAGTCAGATCTCTGACAAAAGCGTGCTGCAAATTTCTCGAAAGGCAGTTGGACAATTCCAACTGTGTCGCGGTTCTCAGTCTGAGCGACATGTACGCATGCGCAGATCTAGAAGAAAAGGCAAAATCTTACATCCTCCAAAACTTCTTCTGGGCTAGCGACAGTGAAGATTTTGTTTGCCTTCCCTGCGATATGCTGATCTCTTTGATCACAGACAAACGTCTAACTCTCAACCGAGAGAGTATATACGAGGCCGTTATAAGATGGGTGGGCCACGACACTCAAAACAGACAACAGTTTCTTCCGGATTTGTTAGAAAAAGTCGGATTGCATTTGTTGAATGAAGGCTACATCATGACTAACTTGGACTCTGAACCATTGATTTTAAGATCGAACAGGGCTTTAGCTCTCTTGGCGCAAGTAAAGAAACGACTTTGGGACCACAAGAAAGACGCTTGTATGGAAGACGTCATGGTTATCCTAGGTGGTTCTGGGTACGAGGACGATCCCATGAAGCTTCACGTCGTCATGACGATGGACTGGTACAACCCAGTCTCGCGCAGGTGGGGAATTCTCGCGAAACTTCCGCCGAGCATGTACGACACGTGCTTGATGGCGGACGCCATTGACAGTGACATCTACGTGGTTTCAGCGGCTGAAGAGCCCGTGAAGTTCTGCGTAGCGTGGCGCTACAACGTCGTAAACAATGCTTGGATGACGTTACCACCCATGACGCAGTATAGACAGGCGTATTTCAAAGTCGTAGCGTTGAACGGGCAAGTTTACGTACTGGGCAACGACAGAGTGTTGAGTCATCAGCAACCCTGTGAGAAGTACAACCCGAACTACAACGTCTGGACAACAGTGGACCCACCACCAAAGACACTCAAGAAATTTAGTGTAGCAGTTTGTAACAACAGGTTTGTATTGCTAGAAGTCAAAGAGAGAGAGAGAGAGAGAGAGTGCGTGCATGCAGAGGGAGAGAGAGAGAGAGTGTGTGTGTATGTGTACGTGTGCGTGCGCGCGTACGCGCATGTGTGTTTGTGTGTTTGTGTGTATGTGTGTGTGTGTCTGTGTTGTCAGCATAACTCGAGAAGCCGTGGATGAATCCTTATGCCCTTTTGTGGGTATGGGTCAGGCAAACGAAGGTCGAGTTCGAAGCTGCTTTCTAAGGTCCTACAGTGGAACTTCCGGTTTTCATATTTCGTGTTCTAGTTTTAGGTATTGCAATATCAATATTGATGTCCGTCAATCCGATTTCTTATATACAGGTTGTTTGCCATGGGTTTTTCGGCTGCGTCTGACGAGGTAGAGATTCTGAGCCTGGATCCCAAGACGGATACGTGGCAGGAGGAGTACACCCCCTCCTTCAAACCCCGGAGGAAGAGTTTCCACACCATCTGTGTCAGAAACCTCATCTACTTCATCGGCATGAGCGGCAGTAAGGTACTACCACTACTACCAGTCAGTCTGACTACGATACGTAAACCGCGCGAAACAAAAATTGCAAAATACTGAAACGGTTCAGGGTTCAATTCAAGGGACTTGTTTAGTTGAGTCAACAGCAGTTATTTCTTTCCCCCGACGTCTGTGTGGGGTTTAAATACAAGGAAACCACCCTTCCGTTGTCAAGAACGCAAATTTTACCATGGGAGTTGTGGAGGGAGGAGGATCATACATACCAAGCCAGTCCTGCACCAAAGACAAAAAAGCAATAGATGCAAAAAACATTGGAACGAAAATCAAAGTTCTTGACTAGTACTTTTTTTATCACTTTGTAATTTGCTACGTAACGATCACACATCGAATGACATGCAACCCACAGTGCATACAACACAAAGGCTCGGCGTCTGAAGCGTTGCAAAAAAATAAACTGAACATTGGGATGGAAATGTACTTACCATTTGAATATTTGCAGTTTACTATGACTATGTACAATCAGAAATCATCAGATACAATGGAGTTTCAAACTGTTTATTTCAAAAGTTCTTAAAAAGCGTCTATTCTCCGTACTAATGAAGTGCGCGAGAGTTGACAGAGCTCCAAAGATGTAAGCTTTCTTGTATACAGTGAAGCCACTCTCTTCTCTGTTGCCCATATATAGGTTGACGCGTACGACCCAGAGAAGCACGAGTGGGTGAAAGTGGCGCCGTTAAACGGAGACCATTGGATGGGCGCCATGACAGTTTTAAACGGGAAAATCTTCATCTGCGGGGGGCGGTCTCGTCAGAGGTATCTTACAGAGGTAAAAACAGTTTCTAATACAGTCAAATCTGCGTACCAGTACTACCGTTACAAACCACATATGCATAACTCAACAGGCCCACCTGGCCACTGTGACCACCTTTGGAAGATCCCTTGGACATTTTCTCCATTGATTCAATCCTGACTATAGTGTTCATCAGATTTTATCGGTCCCCTGAGTGGTCTTGTTATATAATATGGCAGTCCAACCGTAATAAAGCTCTACAGACACAAAGAGTGACAAACTTTCTCCTTCTAGCGTTTCGTAGTGACATTTCATTGACCAATTCTCCTTTGTTTTAATCAATTTTTTCCCACAGAATGTGGAGTGCTACTACCCAGAGTCCGATAAATGGCGAGTTGCAGCGGAGATGCCGATATTGAGGCGAGGCCACAAGTGTCTGACCGTCGCCAAACCGGTGGTGAAAGAAGACAAGTGTAGCATGCCATCTGTTATATGCAGCATTTGCTAAGAAGACAAGTGCAGCATGCCATCTGTTATATGCAGCATTTGCTAGGAATAGCGCCTCCTGGTGAAGATATAAAGAACTTAGCCTGATTTAATCGCGCTTCTCAGGCCCGTCTACAAGCTCTGGATAGCGGAGTTTACGTTACACAGACTATAAAGAACTGGCCATGACGACAATTAGTTGTGTTGTGTGGAAGATAGAAATCGGCAAGTTGCCAGGATAGGAATAGTACTCTCAAAGCAGATGTGAGGATCGGGCTCATTCTGTTTTTAAGCGTTTTTGAAGCTCTTAAAACTTTCGTTAACTCATTATACGGCATTGTGCAAGGATGTATGTGTTCCTTTGATTGTAAGGGCTATATGTACTTGTTTTGTTTTTTTAACTTGATAGTACCAAAAATATTGAGACAAAACCTGTGAAGAGTTTAGGATGTGCATTGCTATGAAAATATGACAAAGGGCATAAGGAAATGATGTCAGGCAGGTATATTAGAAATAAGCCGTTTATTTATCTGTTGTGATAAAATTTGAAGTCATAGAAACCATCCATCTGTACATATACACCTGATACTCTATCTACAAGAGCATACTAATATTCCAATAGTGCTTAATAAAGAACTGAACAGATACAAATCACAGTTAATAATGAAACTGAATGACCCCATTAGTAAGAACAACTTTACTTATTCATACAAAAATGCATTAAAAGTTAGATATTAATTCAATTGCCTTCTATTTTCATTAGGTGATTTTAAAACTCGCAAGGGAAAAACTAATAGTGGAATGTGTGTGTGAGGTAAATTGTGTGACATTTCTGTATAGCATTATCAGCTTTATGTTTACCTACATGTGTCTACATTTGCTTTTCAAACTAAGTGATTATTAGTTAACAAAAAAGGCTTTTACAAATACAAATTGAAACAGAACAAATAAACATTTCAATCTTAACAACTGGAACATTTTTATCAAGTATACCTAGCGAAAAGCTACATTTGTATCAGAGATTAGAATGATCATGGATTATCCAATGTACTGGATTCAATGTATTAGATTCAATGCCAACTTTTAGTAACTGAAATAACATAAAGGCACATCCTGAGGAATAGCAAGGGAAGTTTACATGTCGACTGCCTATATTTCAGCTCCAAAAATGTAAGCGTTATTTGTCGCACTTGTTTTACCAGCATTTGTTAATGGAACAAAAGTATAACAAAACACATTGTAACATTGAAGGATATCATCACAGCCAACTGTTGCAAACAACTGAGCTAGTTGTTTCTGTCTGCTTACTTTCTATTCTTTCTTTCTGTGAGAGAGGTACTTCTGTTCAGTAAAGACTCCCTTAGAAGTGTGTGAACACCTTGTTACTTTCACCATACTATGTCTTAGACAGACATTTTCTTGAGCACAACTCTTGGAGATCCTGGACTTTTCTTAGAAGTTGCAGAGAAACTTGATGCGGAGAAGACGTGCATCCTTCCGCTGGAGTTACCTCCTGCTAGAAGGAACTGTGTGGGATGGAAGGCGATGATACTGCAGATGGAGGTCAGGTAGTCAGGATCTGTGTAGGTGTGGAGGAGGGTCGACTTGTCATCGAACAGCTCCATCTGATGACAGAAAAAATATCACGTTATGCCACACCAAGCTAACTTAATGGTTCTTGGATCTGATGCTTCCTCTTTTGAAACAATGTTTGAAATAAAAAGATCACATACATCTAGAATATTCCAAAAAGGCAAATATGTCAAACATAAATGCATGTATTTGGACATAGTTGAAGAAGTTGTTGTCTTTCTGGTTTCTATGCTGAAGTTGAAAAGTCACTGGAACATCCGCAGCACTGGTACATACAATGTATGTTGACTCTATGGCATCATGGCATCCATGAGATATAGGTAATATTCATGTACAAAGAACCTATGCCTCAAAACTTTTCAATGTATAACACAGCACCGTTCTGCACCCACCTGTCTTGGCTGTTTCATACTGCCAGACACGAAAAGGTCGTCCCTGCCGGGGACCCACACGGCACGGAGCGGGGTCAGCCATCTGCCGGTCTGGTTGTTGTGTCGGATTTCACGTAGAGGCTTGACTGTTGGCTGACCAATCACTTTGGTGTCAAACAGCCTGCAAAACATCCAAGGGGCTTGATTGTATCAATCACTGACATGTTAAACAGCCTACGCAACAGCCATAAATAGCTTTGCTACCTTGGTAACTAAAAGGATAGCCAGAGAGGACCACAGGCACACGGGTTGGATTGACTTGGATTGAGTCTACTTGAATCAGAAAATCTTCTTTAAGTACAGTTAAATTTGGTTGACTTTCAACAACCACTCAAGGGACTGAGGAAAAAAGGCCGGTGAGAGAGGGTGATCGCACCAGATGAGAGGGTCTTTGCTATGTAAACTGGATTGGTATGTTTTAATGTGGCTCAAGACAGTGGCTGGGCAGCCTTGTCAGATTTGTCTGAATCTGTTGTGTTCAAGGATTTTACTATGAAGACAACAGCATTTGGGCCACAACTGGTTAAATATCACCCTAGTGCTGCAGACTGATCTTACTATGATCCAGTGCAGGTTAGGCGCAGGTAGACATCAAAAATACTTCCACAACTCCTAATGTAATTTTGTGTTGTGTTGTGTAGAAGTGTTTGGTACAACACTGGGGCAAAACCTTTTGATTAAGCTACCATTACGACCTACCTTATTCTGTCGTCAAAACACGTGGTGAGGATGCGGCTTCCGCTGGCCGGGGAGAAGTATGCTGATGACACCGACCGAGTGTGCTGATATAGTGAGGCTACGAATTGTTGGCTACCTTTCTTCTTCATGTTCCTCAAGTCATAGATGTACACATTGCTGGAGATGAAATACAGACTTTTAGCAAGCAACTAGCAAAACCATGCCTCAAACTTTGGTATTAGTTAAAAGACAAAAAAATTGCAAAAGGTTTATGCACAATATGGTCAAAAGTGATGTCTCTTGTCTGTAAGATGGTCAAAAGGTTTATGCACTAAATTCTTTGCTCAGTTCTGTGTTAACATCCAACTATAGCTGTCCCTGACCTTTTCCATCCCACTAATTGTTTAATGACTTTCCTTGTTACATCTGTAATTTCCAGCTTACAAAAATGCCTTTTTATCAAGTTATAAAGCACATATTTTTCAAACAGAAGGGGAGAACTTTTTGTCCATCCTAATTAGCTAGTTTCTGACCCAGGACAGAGGGATGGGTAATGGAGATAGCCCTACTTCCAACACTGATAAACTAATATCAATAAAAGATGGATCTAAGGGACTAGAACCACAATGAACATGTAGTCATACCTGTCATTGCAACACGTTACGAAGTAGTGCCTCTGTGTTGGATGTACGCTGACTGTTTTGATGGTGCGATCGTGTGCGGGATACAAGTGCTCGGCCTCAGTCCTGTACACATAACGGAAATATCATACAAGTCATTCCTAAAGCCAATGGTGAGAAGAGCTCTAAAATGGTGGCAAGCATATACATATTGTTAAGTGCCTTATACATACAGTTTAAATTCATTTACTATTGCAGTGGTTCTATTTCGCTGTAGGACAGAAAATGAGGTTTTTGCCATTAAAATAATCCTGCAATATGGAAGCAATACATTTGAAACACATATGCCTGGTATCTTGAATTTGCAGATTACAGGTTAACATAAAACTAATAACATTGCAAAGGTACAAAGACTTACATTAGGATGATAGCTTGACACTATTCCTTACTTAAGTTGCAAAATTTAGAAAATATGAGGCTTTCTTTAATAATGCAACTTGCCTCCTACAACAGGAAAATGACAGACTTGCTTTTATTTCCATTTAACGCAAAATAGCGTACATGTATAACGAAACATTAATTAAGAGTAAATGTCTATTAATTCCTTAACAAAATGTACAAAAACATACCCCTTAGTTCTGGTGTCTACTACAGCCACATCTCCATCTCCCAGTCCCACCAGACAAGTGGTGCCATCCTCTGACAGGAAGTCAAAGTACTTCACAAGTTGGTCAGTCCCCTCTTCTGTACTGAACACCTGACCACAAAGAAAGGTTGAATGCAACAATGGAGGTTAGATATCAAGGTTATTGGATACAGAAAATAGTAGATACTGTAGTAACTGATTTTTTCATCTTGACCTTGTCTTACTTTTGTCTCCCATTGGACTATCTAACGTCTTCACCTCGGCTCCTTAAGACACAAATTCATAGTTAGGGTATAAAACCTGCTCTTCAACAGATCTGTTCAGTGTCACTGACAAAATGTAGTGGTTGCTACCTTAAACATCTGACCATTTCCATTATCATATCCAGTTACTTGAGTAACTCCTATTTGGAGTAAACAGGTCTGTTTTTGTCTTTCTCCTGTAAAACAGATGACATATTACCATTAATACATCTGCATTCAACCAGTATTCAAACATATATGTTCAAAATGTAGCTCTAAGTACTCAGAAACAGTAGTAGTACCACTAGGCCGGTTTTATGTACTCTTTTTTATGTCAATAGCCATGCAGTTTGGCTAGCACTAGTAGAAGGTTCTATTCCTGGTATTTTTGGTTGTGTGCTTGGGAAAGGCACTTGATGTAGGTACAAAAACGGATGTACTGCATTTTGCTAAGGATTTAAAAGGTGGTAAAAGGAGAGCATTGGGCTGTGTCCACCTTCCAACACAGTGCCATAAACACAGTGAATAACCCACTGCCCTTACAACCTGAAAAAGGCTGTGATAAATACACTTTCTTGCTAAAAGGAGAGAAATGATTTTAGCTCACCTCAGAGAAAATGTTCTTCTCAAATTCGGCACACCTCATGGTGCCGTCGTAACTGCACATGTACAACTTCCCATGGTGCACTGGAGAGAACTGGAGGCAGTTGATTGGTCGGGAGTGCGGGTTGTACGAGTAGACACCGTCCTCACCCTCTTGGGATTCCTACAAATACAATTGTCTTAAGTCTTCTGTGTTTTCCATGGCACATGGTGGAGAGGCTCTAATACTTCATCAACAGTAAAATTGTACTTGAGAATAAGCTGGTTCAATATGAGTCAAGTTAGAGGTCCTAATCAATACATTAGGATGGCACATGCAGACTGCAATAAGGGGAACTAGTTTATAGTAACTAGTAAGTGCAGCCTTATGTGAGGCATCTTTTTTATGTTTTCCCCACAGGATGACAGGATGACAAGGACAAGAAGAACAGGAAAAACATCTTGCTGTTGCTATTTGTTCTTCTGTCAGAAGCTAATCAGAGCTTAGAACTGTATTAGGATATAAGACTGTATATTGTTAATATGAGCACTTTTTCCTACTCAAGTAGCTTGACAAAAATACTACCAGGAATACATTCTGCATTTTTGCAACAATGTTGCCTTTCTAGTTTATACCATATCATATATTTTTAGACACATGACACATGAAAACTAAGGAGATAACTTATTTCAAAATCATTCCAATCTGGTATCCAATAATACCCACCACGTCCCACAATCCCAGTCTGCCCCACTTGTCTCCGGCACAAACTAACATCTTGGTTGTTGAGGGGTGGACAGCTACAGAGAAAATGCGTTCAGGGGTAACTTTGGCCACTCTCTCCTCTGTAATGGCCATGGACTGTACTGACTTCAAGAAACTGGGAAACGAGGCAAAGACAAGAATATTATCAGAAGAAAAATGCATGTCTGTATAAGTATCTAATTAGTCAAATAAGTAGATGCAAACTGTAAACATGAGTGAAAAGGTTCAAGACAATGTCAGTTTTAAATGACCAACTTTTGTGAAATCTAGAAAATAACTGCAGTTTGGTACAATTTCACAAGAGGGCTAGGAAGAAATCTCTACTTAAACAAGATCAGGTGCCAGGACAAGCTAGACAGATGTCCATCCATAACACAAATGCATTAAGACTGAGGACAACATTTACAAAAGAAAATGCTAGCAAATGCTAGCAAATGCTATCCCGTCATTTCGACGACAACCACAGAAATTCATTTCGCTTAAAATAATAAAACCTATATACCAACCTCTCTTGAGTTACAGTCAGTCTCTCTTTTGCTTCACCTTTGGGAATGGGGGTCTGGAAAGCAAATGAAGAGTCAATACAGTTAATACCAATGAAGAATCATTCAAGCTATCAAAGGATACTATAATCTTCTGTTCTATAAATGCAAACAACAAGAGCTGCTATGGGGCCCATAATCAAAATTGTTGTATATTTTGCCACCCACCCACATACCAATGGTCCATTCACAACTTGAGTTATGTTGTACACAAACACAACAACTGAGTCATCCAACCATCCAACAATGGTACTAAAAACAGAGCCTCTTGGCAAAGGTGATCATAAGCACATACTAGTAGATAGTAATGGACAAATGCTAGTTAATTGTGTTCTACAAGTTTGCTGACCAACCTTAGCAAGTCTATGCAGTTCCTGTTGGAAACTGTCTGCCAGCCCCTTACCGTCGCCCTTGACATTGGTGGCTGCCATGTCTAACGGCCCTGCTGGCTTCCGAGGCTGGAGAAAATGAGAAGTGAAGTCCTTTATTCATATACTGTCTCTCTGCAACCATTTGTACCCACAAATTATATAACAATCAAACCTGTTATAATTATAGCAAAGAAATTGTCAGTACAGAAAGGATTTGTAAAGTGTGGGTCAATGGGAAAAATAGTCTTTATCCTTGGAACCATCATAAAGCCACCACAATGGCCATGGCACCTGGGCCCTTATATAGAGGAGGACACTAATAATAGGTGTGACAGTAGTTTCCCAAGACATATGAATGTCTAAGGTAGGTTACATTCAATGATGCCTCCCATTCCTACTTCTGTCCCCTAAAGGAACACCTTTGTCAAATTTTCTAAAACTGAATTTTGTCAACTTTTCTAGAGAATCCTTGGGCTTACCCCAAAAGGTGTTCCTTTGTGTTTGCCTGTCAGGCCTCTTCTGACACTGCTGTGCTTTTGCACAAAGAAGTGCCTATAGGTTGGGCCAGCTCTTTCAACCTAAGATGTAAAACCAGTCATTTTCAATCTATTCCAAAAATGTTAGCTAATTTTTTTGTTTTTCTACGCCTAAGACTGATTGAAATACTTTTAGAGATTTATCTAACTTGAAAAGTTGTTGTCAGTAGCTATGAGCATGGGCATTTTGGTGAACGTTTCTTCCATCATCCATGACTACCACAGTTCCATCCCGTGATAGTTGCTCTACATTGAAAGTCGCCTAAAATCACACATAAAGATATAAGAGAGTTAGAACCTACATGCATGTCCTGGTACAGTGGTACAGGCTCAGGTTTGGGAGGGAGCTGCACTCCTTCTGGGTTCTTGTTCTGTAACCGTAAGGAACGTGGGCGTGGTGGAGGCACCTCTGGATGTTCCCACCTAAAACGTTAAACCAGAATCTAAAACACTGCAAATATCTTCTTTTCCCTCCTACCCCTAAATAAAAGCATGAGGAAAGTACAAGAATTTGCAATATAAACCCAGATCAACTTTCATACTATACAATATGTGTAGTTTGCTATGAAAACTGTCCACAAGAACTATATCAATTGCACATAATTTAACACAAGAGAATGCAAAAGTAGAAACAATGCTTACTTCCTCCTTGTCAGTCCCCTTGGACGAGCTGACTTCTTGGTGGAGACATCGCTGAGGTTGTTCTTTGCGGACTGAAGGTCAATGCTTTCAAAGAACGCTGCATTTTCCTGGATGTTCTGTAGTCGCTTTTTCTCGTACTCCGACAAATACTGCCCGGCCTGAAGCAAACAAGCACATCACAAAGGATTTCACATATTGTAAAACTCTTCGTAATACTAAAGAAGGGGAAAGTAAACTTGTAGGGTTTATTATACATTTTGTACTTGCAGTCTTTGGTGGAATTTCTGCACTTTCTCATGTACTTATGTGTATCCATTAATAATTGTAGTGTTTTAGTGATAAGGAGTAGCTCATGACATTAAATTTTGCTGATCAAAACAAATGAAAGTCAAAAGATAGAGTGGAGGTCAGCATTCTGTTATGTGACCTCTCTATAATATCTTTTACCCCTTAGAAGCCTTTACCCCATTTAACATTTTTTTCTATAAAACTCCACACCATTGAAGGGGGACTCTCCTACACACACCACTGCTCTGCTCCCTCGCAACACTCCCCTTAAAAGTTTATCCTGGAAAAAACATGATGCATTTTGCATATCATCATATCTATATCACTGTTGCTTTAAGCCAAAGCAAAAAGGCCGGGACAAGTGCAATATTTGTGTGGGTACAACATTGCCACCTATCACGACCTTCTTGTCAGGGCAATGTTCTTTGGGAAGTAAGTGTCCAACCTCATACAGAGGCAAAGTGTAACATCTATCAATAGATAGAAGTGCAAAAACTGTGCAGTGCAGCATTATCACAGCTTGTTATTTTCTGTCTCTGATCGCCAGTTAAGTTTATATTAGTGACTCAACATGTTTAAGTTATATATAAAGCATGGAACACATCTCCTCCCCTACATACATTTTCACTTAATCTGTGTGTTATTTCTCTTCATGCGACAAATAAAAAACACTCTGTGACTTGAACATGTCACAGAAAGACAGACTGTACTGGAAGTCAAACGTCACTTGCTGCACCTAAGAGGATGACAAATGATGATGATGAACATGTCAATTGTCTGATCATAGACTTCATCTGTTCAACGTAGCAACAGGATAGACAGCAGACTTTTAACCAATCAGAAAGGCCGGGACAAGTGCAATACTGGCATGTTTATAAGCATTGCCACCAATCCTGACCTGTCTGACAGGGCACAATATGTGTTGCTTCATCTGATTGGTCAAGTCCCCCAGAGAGGTTGGTGGATTGTAAAGAAGGACTTGAATTTTTTTTCTGCATATTTTTTTGTCCTGCTATGATAGCTATGTTGCACCAAATCTATATAGGCTGTGCTGTTAAGAGGCAGAAAGAAGGTTAAATATCTACAACAATCTATGTCACAGGTTTCCAGTTAACATTTTACAAAGTTGCACGAAGGCATAGTCATCAAATGTCAACAACTACAGTACAGAGATGCACTTACAGAAGCACATGGAATGTCATCATCCGAGTCACTGTCTAGGTTCGCTCCAATGATGGCATCTGTATCTTTCCCAGAATCCTTTGGACACGCTTTTGCTTTCCCAGATGCCTTCTTTGGACGTGGCTTTGTAGTTTTCTTAGCTTTTGCAGCCTTTATCGGCTTTGTGGTCTTTTTCTAATTTGGAATCAAAAGAAATGACAAATTAAATACAGTCCAGTGCATGTAAAGGTCTTTTACAGCCTTTAATGTTATAATCAAGTCTCAAGCTAGTCTTTTGCCAGCATTTAAAAGCGAAGTCTTTAGTATTTAAGTTTACAGGCATTAAAACATTGTAGAAAATCATTTAAGTCAAAAACATACTCTTTTAACTGGACCCCGAGCTCCCCATTCTTCATCACTAGATGTTGACTCTTCATTGGATAGCTCTTCCTCATCTTTGGATACATCCTCACTGGAGGTCTCCTCCTCACTGGACCATTCCTCATCACTAGACTTCTCATCTCTGGAGTCTTCATCCTCTTCATCACTAGAGATGATCTTCCTACTTTTAGAGAAAAGGACTTTCTGGGCTTCCTTGGGGGGCTGCTTGCTAGCTGGTGTTTCCTTAGTTCTTGTTGCCCTTCCTTTTCCATTTCTTTGCTTCAGCTGAATAAATAAAAGAAGAAACAAGATTTCCAGCTGAGCTAGTTTTCTTTACGAATACTATATTCAAAGGTTTGCAGTTCTTAAAAATCTTTGCAAATGGAAATCAGTTATTAACAATGTCTTTGTGGATGAAACAATGATGGAAGTCAAAGCATATCCTTGCAATTAGAAATCACTGCCAAGTCTGAAGTTAAAATGCAGTGAAATTTTTAGCTTTACAGTAGTCCAGATGTCTGAGGAAAAATACAAACACACAATAGGGTTTGTTCACCAAACACAACATCGTAGGTTTTTCTTTAACATTTCTTTGTGATTTCATGTAAGATAACTCAAGGTGACAAAACTTGAAGTTCTTGTGCTGACAGCAAGTTAAAATTGCTTTTACTCAGGCAGAGCTACACTTTCAAGAACTAAAGTAAAATACTCCCATGTCAAAAACAGAATGCCTCTTTTCATCTGTTGCACCTCCATTGTATATAGGAATATGCAAATCACTTCATGCAACAGTGAATCAACATCTTTCTTTGCTGCCGACAAAGAAATACAGTGAAACCTGCCTTAGGGGTCACCTGAGTATAGGGGCCACCTGGCCATTGCGGTCACTTTTTGTCGGTCCCTTGGATTTTTCCCATTGACCTAAGCATTAAGAAATAGTCTATAGCGGTCACCTGTCGAATGCGGTCGCGGCCAGACGATTTTCGGTCCGGCCGCTTTGCCAACACTGCCGATAGCGGTCACCTGGCCGGCCGCGATACGCCACGCTAAAACCCACGCGGGGTTCACTTTTTTTTCAATTTCTAAATACATCAAAATGTAGGCTCAACTTGGACGATTTACGAAGGAAACATTGAATAAAGAAACACTTTACAAAATTATGTGATTTTATGCGAAGTTTTTCCACCAAAGACAAAGTGTTGTTGGCGTTTTTCTCGTCTCAGATTCTTTGCACTCTACCCTTCTCTACATTGTCATTTCTGTGCAGACTGGAAGACTATATGGACATATTTTACAAGTAGACCGTCAGTTCATGTATCTGATGTTATATGTTCTTGAAATCCATGTAAGCTGGTCTAATTTTCGTATTCCGCGGGCCAAAAATATCGGAATCGTATTTGCGTAAATTTTCCAAGATGGCGTCGCTGCAGCAGGTAAACAAGGTCAATAGGGGTCAATAGACTACACCATTTTTGCCAAGGTAAAATGTCGCAACAAGAATTCTAATGTATAGCATAAAATACCGTAATTATGGTACCAAATGATTAAAATAAATTAAATCAACGTTATTTATTTGAGAAATAGACTTAGTTAGATTTTTGTCAAAGAAATAAGCCTACGTATAGAAAGTTTTATTTCGATGTGACCATCTCGGCATAATGGCACATGCAGACAAGTCAAGCCAAGCTCGTGAAGAAATGAAAGTTTTTGTGGCGTTTTGATGCCTAGAATTGAAAATGAACTTGTGATCAGTAGTGATTGAACGTCTAATTTTTGCTGGCAACTAGCGGAATTTACACGATTTGTCTTTTCGATTGGCAAAGTTGCCGGAGACTCGCGCTGTGACCCAAGCTCAGATCGAGGAACAAAGGAAAATGGCGGCGCTGACTTCGTGTTCAGACAATTCTAACTGGATAAAAGACAAGAGAACCAAGCAAATGTCTGTCAGTTTTGACTCGGACATACGATGTCGAAGGCTTCGACTCCCAAGGGACACGCATTGACGTTGGTAATTCGGCGTTCCGAGCGGAGCAAGTGTCGGTCGGACTCAGATTTATAGTGTTATTATGTCTAATAATAGTATGTCTTCTGTGTAAATCGTTACAGTCATGATTGACATACATTTTGACAATACAGAAATAAGGGAACAGCTACAGTGCTGTAGCAGTAGTAGTAATATAAATGTATTTGATTAAACTGTTTGTTTTAAACTCATATTTAGTTTAAATGTATACTGTCAATAAATACTCTGAGTATCTCAGTGAAAGCTGAATGCCAAGTGTCACTTATTGCTTGTGGTGAAATGTACCTTTTTGGCTGTACTGCCTATAGGGGCCACCTGCCCATAGGGGCCAAAATTGGCCAGTCCCTTGAGTGACCCCTATAGACAGGTTTCACTGTATTTGCATGTTCTATTCTAACATTGGAAAACTGTATTTGACAAAATTATTAGGGAAAACAAACAGTACAGTACAGTACAGTACAGTGAATCTTTTTGACTTTATTTTACAGTTTCTGTGGTGACCTCTCAACTGCAAACTCATGGCACTAAGAATATGTCATTATATGTGTTTCAAATGCATAATTGAGTATCAGTAAGTACAGAACTGTTTCAATTACAAACTTAAGTTAAAACACTGCAAAGACCTCCTTCCTCCTATTAGCAATATCGTGAAATCAAATCACTGTGAAACCGTACCTTGGAGATAGGAATAGAATCACTGCTTGCAGTGGAATACTTGGAAGGGCTCTTATCAACGATGACCACTTCAACCTGTGTATTAGTAAAATAAGTGTTATTTCATGACTCACAATAGAGTAACAACATACAACATCACAGGATCTAAATACTGTGGGGCCTATATGATCCCCAAAACTTTCTCTAACTTTTCTCTGGCCTGGGCTCGAAATACCACATGTAATGTATATGAAAGTTTGTGCATGTAAAATTGGTGTAGTACACACGCAATTTCTAACCAAACTTGCACCAGTGTAAGTTGCTTTCACCCACCGTTACCACCATTAGAAATAGCGCCTCATGCACACCAAGAACATGATCTGGCCATGAATGAAAGGCAAAAGGAAACAATCACGCATCAAAGAAAATAGCCTAAATTCATTGATGAAGGTTAAACATACAGGTTAACAATATTCCAAGGCAATTCAGTCTCTATGACATCAAGGAGCTTTTTGATGATATTGACGGATTCTCCTGTCCTGCGCTTCCCCGTCTATGATATTAACCATTCCAATATTGTGTCATCTTTCCATAAGAACTATTGAAACATTATTTACATGAGTGGCATTTGCACACCACCCTTGGCAGTTAGTGACTTTGACTGAAAGTTTGAGTTGAGTTGTTCAACTATTTTTATCCATGAGATATACTAGTACATGTATTGATCATTTCTACATGTACTACTACTAGTTCATTCTAGTGACACTGAAGAAGTGTGTAATCTCTGAATCCTATGCAGTTGTAGATATTGTATTGTCTATATAATAAAATAATTCTAAATTCAACTGTTTATGAAACTGTCTGCACAAAATAACAAATATCCAAGTGCTAACAAATGTGGTCTTCAGGAATCCTCTTTTACTCAGGAGGTAGATACAAATCAAACTCTGCATAACAGTTACAAAACTAAAGTATATGACAATTTAATTACACATGAATGGAAAATACTGCACACATTGGCAAAACACCTTGGCTGTCAAAGTGAAAAATCTATGAACGTTTACCTCCATTTATACCCCCCTCCCACCTTTCCATTCTCTCACTTTTTCAAAAGATTTACATATTCATAACCTGGCCCACAACTATGCAAGCTTCGCGAATATTCATGATGCAGTTCTTCGGCTCAAATTTCGTCCCAACCTTTTCCCTTTTAACTTTTTTAAACAAAGCAACATAATTCTTACAAACGGAGAGAGAGAGAGATACAGTTGTAAACAAAAGGTTTACGTCAAAGATCAACAAAGGGCTGGACGCTTGGAATTCTGTCCCTTTTGGAGTGGCCAAATAATTTACTGACGATTTTTCTTAGGAAAAAGAAGCACAACGAGCAAGGAAAAATGCTCCCACCCGTGAATTATTATGCAAACAAGACAGCCCAAGATAACTTCTCGCTTCACATAGATGGCGGTAAGAAAATTCTAACACATGAGGTGAATTTTTAGGGCACGGTCTAGCTAGCTTGGCGTGCTTGGATGTAAATCTCGGACTTTCTCATTTCTTCTCCAACAAAAATCCCAGCAATTCGGAGAGAAACCCCACAAAACCTGTCAAAGAAGCAAGCTTACACATTACCTGGTTCTTTCTAGATGATTTCCACCTCCGTGTAGACCGTCTATGCAGCAAAACTTGTGAAAATATTCAACAAGTTTGGGGGAACTTTTGTCCCAAACGAGGATAGGTCGCCATCTTGAGGATAATGATGTGAAAGGGGGATACCACTACACCGTATAAATCGCTCGAAAAAATAATTCCGGCCGATCTCTATCTCCCAAATAAACTTCTCTCAATTCTATTAACGTCAGTTACCTTAATGGAGAAATCACATATTCTACAAGGTTACTTTCATCAATTAGGGGACGCCTTAAATATTATTACTGTACTAGAATCCCCCAACGGACCCACATAGTGAACTTGTGTGACCTCTCAAATTTCGGGGGCTCCAGTGAGGGGGGACAGGCTTCACCCTACGATTTTGCGCCAAATGTGTGCGAATACTCGACAACCTACTCACCTTCGCTTGCTTGGATATTCTAGGAGACTTTCTGTCGTTGCTTGCGAGCGATCGCTTGCTTCTGGTCGGCATTTTGTGAGGTAAAACGCTAGATTTTCGAGGTAATTCTGACTCAAACACACGCTCTGCTTTCCCGCCAACTACTTTATATAACTTTGGAAGGCCCCAGAACGTGGATATTGAATAGCCGTCACTGTTATAAAACTCCTACTGACTATATTCAGAGTCCTGGGCCAACAATTCGGAAGTGGGATCATTCACTTTGTTTGTAGGGTAGATAGCACTGGGCATATGATATAAAGGTGATTAAGTGGTGAATATGATGACCTAAGGTACCACGTAGAATATGAATTTATATCTAAATTACTATTACTCATTTCATTAAACAAAGGCATACCTGCATACATGACAAAAGATGTAATATTTAAAATTCGGAAATGCTGCACGCTTCCCAATATGGTCACGTCTCATTTTCTTTTTAATAAGGCCATGTTGATCTGATTATATGGATGACATCCACTGGGAACTCCAAAACTCATGCGAGCGAGCGAATAAAAAAAAAGTTTGGCCAAAAAAAAAGTTGCCTTCAGTACAGAAGCAGTATGAAATCAAAGTGGCCAGGAAGGTTGAACATAGGACTAAAATTTATAGTTTTGAGTATTGCCAGTTCTCAAGTTTCCACAGACAATCAGGTTCAGGTCCGGACCTGGAAATGATCCTCTGGACCTGAATTTTCTGTACTGGTACCTCCCCCTACCAACAATAGATTTTTTTCTTTCTGTCCTTTCACATCTTATTCTGATATTCATATTTATTTTGGCATTCTATGGCATTAGTTGTCAGTTTTTTAATACTTTTTTTTTCAATCTACGGAATATTTGTGCTCATTTTACAGCTACTTTTTTTTTGTTGTTGGTAAGGCCATGTTGATTTGATTATATGGATGACATCCGCGCTCGCACCAATTTTCGGCCGTTACCAACAACAAAAAAGTTTTCAGCCACACAATAAATTGGCAAAGCAGCGTAAAATG
>NC_049981.1:15343804-15358122 GCF_000003815.2 Branchiostoma floridae | reverse complement strand
CATGTAACAGTTATTTGTTAACGTAAATATTAAAGGATCAATAAGGAGTTGATTTGATTGTATGGATGACATAAAGTCAAAACTGACGCGAGGGTGCGAATAAAAAAAGTTTGGCCCAAAAAAGTTGCCTTCATTATGTAACAGTTGAGTTGAAAAGTTGTCAGGAACTAAGGAAGGCTGTACAGTTCAGTTTAAGTTCAGTTCATCCTCGGAGAGGTGACTAGCCTCCTTCACCGGCGTCTCTTGGGGGCCTAATTTGTTGGGGGTTTTTTTGGAGGGGGGGGGGGGGGGAATGCCGGGAAAGGAATATATACCGGGAAGTTTATGCTCCCAGCTGCAGGGAGGCCTTGAGGAGCTAGGTTATTCACCCATACACCCATACAAACACAAAGCAAACTGTAAAGTGTCAAAAAGCGACCACCCAAAGCCAAACGACCCGTAACCACGTCCAGAGCCTTCAACCACTTGAAGTTGGACGTCAATACGAAGAAGAAGAAGAAGAAGAAGAAGTTTGTCTTATACCACCGGTAGATCTGTTTTAAGATTCCAAATCCCGCCTCTTGTGGCAAAGCACTAAGCCTACAAATGTATCTATTCAACAGCCCTACTCACGAAGATGAAAGGGTTTCTTTTTGTAGTCTCTACCAGACTCCGGGTCGCTGGAAAATCCGTAGAAATGGAACAAACAGAGGAGTAACCCGGCCAGAGGAGTATAGCCGGCTAGGGCACAGCGCGCGACCTGAGCGACCCGGAGTCTGGTAGAGACTAATATTTTTGAAGCAGCCCTGTCCTGTCTCAATCGAGAAAATGACTACATGGGCTGATGTGACCGACTTTAAGACATTGCTGTTAAGCTGAGAGGCCGAGGCCACAGAGACATGCACTTAATGCATCTAGATGAACATTATGCCCCTAATGATAGCTTTTATTGTATAGGTTAGCGGCAATCTCGGACTGTGCTCTGGGCACCAGAGGTCAGCGCCACGCGCACACGTACACGCTGGTTATAGGTTTCATTACAGCGTAAACACATTCCTTCAATTACGCATACTATTCAGCAACGACTACAAGCAGCACTATCACTCTTTGCCTCTTCTTTTCACACCAAGAAAACTTGAGACAACTTTTCTTACATGAAACGCCCTTGTATTGTATAACGTAAACATCTTCCTGACCTTGTAATGATAAAGGCAACGTTTTTAGACAAACTTTTTTAAGTTTACGCTCGCATTAGTTTTAAGGTTCCAGGAGGATATTATCCATATATTCAAATGAATACTCATTAATATTTAGGAATGATTACCAGGCTACATGGTCATGGACCAAGATGCCCTCCTTGATGGACACATGTTCATTTTGACCTACGTGCACCGAGGATCAGAATGGATTTATGCAAAGCTAGTGTCGGCCCACCCGCTAGGTTTGAACACTGAACCACTGTATTGCATGTGTAGTCATCGGTTCCCTCCACGTGACGTCACTCTAAACCAGACTAGATATTAATCATAGGTACAAACGGCGAACAGAAACGTATGGTGGTTTCTCAAGACGACAATTTTGTGTGCATATTCATTAAAGGGCGGAGTCTGCGCCACTCTATAAGAACTTGTGAATACCCAGCATAGGGAAAGCCCTGGACCAGTTGTATGGTATACAACCGCATGCCTGCAGGCCGTTATTACAAGAACACAACCAGACATAGTGAAGATGCCAGGTAAGTACAAATGTAGTCCCATAGTCTTTTTGATTGGGGCAGTTGATTGTTATTATTTACCCACTATGTCTAGAGCAAAGTATTGACATGAAGAAACCATGCAAACCTCTCCTTCCACCGCCTTTTACCTCCCAAACCGAAGTCAGCAGGTTGCCATAGTTTACACCTGCAACGTTTCCAGTTTTCCATCAGCCACGATGGCGCCACTAACCTTAGCCAACAGGTGCCTTCCAGCTGATAATTACCCTGAAAGACTTGTCACACCCAACCTCTGCACCTCTAGCGGCAGGCGTTCTTTAAAGTTACCAAGAGTTGATATCGATGTTCTCTTAATTTGGGGAACGAGTTACACTCTGCGATGGTTCGTGTAAAAAGAACTTTTGGAACACCTCAAGCCTAGGCTGATAACAATGCATTGTACCATGTAATGCATTCTAAACGTATTCTATATAAAAGCTCACCATCAAAAGGCTTTAATGGCGGAGTGAAAAAAAGCTTTCCTCAATGTCTGTTGCAGATATCATCTATTGTATACATATATGCCTGTCACAGGTTATGAATGTGTAAGGATTTACTTTAATCCGATGAACGCGCCATCTTACAAGATTGACGCCGACAGACACATTACCTTTGCTCCTGCATTCCCTCGGCACAGGTTGAATGCGCGGATGTGTTTCTACAAGTCAAGTACGTGACATTTTATTTATATATTCATGTTTGGTGTCGACGCATCGTCTTAACTTGGATTGAGAAAAGGGAAGAACCTCGCAATGCAATTTAATTATCTCATTACAGTGAGATATTTGTGGCCTTTATGGAAAGCGTACTTAATCTGGCATCTAGAGATTCTGGATTAGAATCCCAAGCAGGTTATACATGTAACGGCAGTGTTGTGTCCGAAAGAAATTCACTTTGCACCAATGTCCTCCCTTGACTCAGACGTACTTGACTGAGTACCTAACTTTAGTTATGGACATCCTCTCGTATGGGACGTTAATCTGAGAACCAGTACACATTAGGATACGCACCAAGCATATACAATTAGCATGTCAAGGAACTCGTGAAGCCGATTTGTAATATAGTAGCAGTTTTACGCCATCAGTTTGAACGAACGGACCACACTTAGCCTTGTCAACCTAGCTAACGCAAGGTGGATATCATTACTCCTTTATTAAAGTGTAGATTGGAAACTGCGATCCACAAGATTTGAAATCATTGCATTCGTATGGAACTGGCATTCTAATACATTTTGTATACGCTGTGTTGGCAGGAACGTCTATCATCAAACAATACTGTTGTCTGCAAACGGTTGACATTGCATGCTTTATATCATATTATCACTGACGGGACTGTAATATACATTTAGTTCTCGAAGGGGCCGATTATTGATTTTGGGACCTTTGAACCTCGAATTCCTTATACCTTAGCAAGGGAAATCAATTTCCCCTAGTGTTGTGCCCGGGTATGTTTTCTGTCGGTACCCTTTTTGTGAAGGTCGCAGTGTCTGTAATTGTTTCATCTGAGCGACTCTGAAGTTGCTAAAACCGCCCCGGGACATTTCTATCAGTAGTTGCATCGGAGGGTCATTGTGTACGCGTCTTTAATCGATACGGCCTTATTTTGCCCGCACGGAAGGGACTAGGGATTCTATTTTGGATGGTGACGTAACACCGGCCCCCAGGTGAATAGGGTAGCTTCAAGCGCCAGGCCTCAGAAGTTTGCACATGACCAAAAAAAACAACAACACATTTATCGAGAAAAGTAGAGGTAACCCGGTGTGCTTGGCTGGAAACGCGAGTCATAGAGGATAAGTCGTATTTACTTACGTATTTACAACTAACTAGTACGTAAAAGGCATCATGATTTTACTTTGGTTGAGGACGCGACGGCTTTATATTAGCGTGATGTTCATTGACCTAAACTACCCCAGGATACCTCAATTACTTTTTCCCTTGCGTCTGGAAGTCCCAACATCCCAACATACACATTCTTCATCATGGCGGCTACTCTCCAAGCAGAGGTTCGGCTCCGGCTATTTCTGACGTGTATTTATGCATACTTATTGGGCACTCTATATACCAAAAAATGCTTAAAGAAACGTAAAAAACAACCGGAGCCAGAACTCTGATTGGATACTACAGGACGGCCTCCAGCCTGTATGGCCGAGATCTCCTGTTTCAGCACCAAGGACGTCGCCCGCGGACGCACCACACGTCACTTCCGCCCCAGCTGAGCGTTCTCTACATGCTCTCTATGGGCTCGGAGCGGGCGCCGTGTGCAGCTCGGGAAGGCTTGGGTTGCAATGTCCTTCTGGAAATAGAGGGGGCACCCAACTGCTGGTCCGTCCAGCCCTTGTGCCATCATAGCTCGCGGGGATGACTTTCAATAGATCGCGACGAAGCAGCTGCTCTAAAAATTGTGTGCGACACCCAAAGTCGCATACAAGGGTATAGTTACGTAAAAGCGTAAAACACATGCACTTAAAACTTGTGCAAGAGGTGATATCTATCCATTTCACTATCCACAGGTGGCTGTAAATTGCACTGTAAAGCCATCATCATAGGCTGAAATTTATCTTGAGGCTTGATTCTAAAACTGCATGCATGGTAGTATTGTTGGTAAGTGTAAACCCACAGAGGTCCTTTCATCTCTAACTTTGTGCAACTTTATGAATGGGTTCTTATTATATACCGGGTTCTGAGTGGCGGGTATACACATTTTGTACACCCCATATATAATCAGAACACGACTGTTATTATCCCGTGTATAGTTGAATAAAAGGTTTGCGGATTTAGGTTTAAGTAAAGCCCGCAACATACTGAGGCTAGATACGATTGACTATTTCATTATTTCATCTCAATACGATTGCCAGCCGTTTTCTGATGGATCCCAAAGTCATCTCAGACGAGGTAAATCAGCATTTGACGTTATTCTTCAATGCACTTTCAGCAGAAGGCGCAAAGTGTTATCTATTGCTCAAGTACCAAGAACTTACCTATTGAGTACATGTACATGTATCGCTCAGGACAAGCCAACAATTACCTCAATAAGTCTCTCTCGGTATCTCTCTGGCCTCAATTTATCTCATTATAGTTCATCGTAATTTCTACTGCCTCGGTTGTGTAAATTGTCGGCTTTAGAACTCTGGTTAAGTGAAGGCATGGGCCAGGTGCGTATCAGGGTTAGAGCGCCTGTGGGGGTGGGCGGTAGTGAGTGATGAGTACATTGAGTCTTCACTATGTTGCTTGTAGATTAAAGGTGAAGGTTTTCACACGTGAAGCTTGTGAGGCATAAAAGTGAGATACTAATACCAGGCGTCAAACCTCTAAGTAAAAGAACCCAACAAACTTATCGACAAGAGAAGAGTGACCCAGTGTGCTTACCTGAACACAAGTTCATAACTTTGAATGTAAGATCCTTGTATAGTCTAGTCCTGTCACATTCGACATTTAATATCAGCATGAACGTTCATAGTCCAATCATAATTTCTAAGACAATGACTGTCCATTCATTGGTTCGTCCGTTCATTCATCAGTCATGTCATTGATTCATGTATTCATTGATTCATTGATTGATTGGATTCATTCAATCATTCGTCCATTCATTCATTTACTGATTTATTCATCAATTCCTCCATCCACTCATTCATTGATTGATTAATTGATTCATTCTTTCATTCATTCATTATTTCTATGTTGCATACCCAAGGTCAGAAGTGCCGATACACGCCCGCTATCCTCGGCAGTGTGCTGCTGCTGGTCGTGCCCGTATCCGGTATGGAGAGCGAAGAGAAGGCATGCAACCAAACGAACATCACATCAACCGGCTCACCGCCCACAGAGGTACGTGTCTCAGATGACTATAAATTTTCATTATGTACTATTCATTAAGAATAACCAAAGATGAAGATCTGGGTATTACAAACTAACAGTAGTAGATGCATGTGGTACATGGTATCAGAAATGTTGCCCTTGGCAATCCTAATTATCAAAATTCCTTCCTCGAACACGGGGCCAGATAGGTGCAGCTCCAACCGAGAATTTTCCCCTGGAATTGAAGCAGGGTCTCCCAATTGTGAAGTAATCAGAACCAAGAGCTCAACCGCTAGGTTGCTACCGATGGAGCAACTAAAACATTCCTCCTTGATCCATACCTCCTTATTCTCATTGTTCTTGGAAGATAAACGAGCACGCATCCAGCATGGCATATTAAGTGTACATCTATATTAGTTATTTCCGTAAAACGTCCGTTCCCTTCCAGGTGACTGCCTACCTGATGCCCACTATCAGTGCGGTAGTGTTCCTGGTTGGTGTGACCGGCAACTCGCTGGTTATCTACGTCGTGACGCGGTTCCAGGAGATGCACACCGTCACCAACTACTACATCTCCAACCTGGCCGTCACCGACCTGGCGTTCCTCGTCTGCTGCCTCCCGTTCAGCGCCGTCAAATACGTCACGTTCGAGTGGAAACTGGGACTGTCTATGTGCAAACTTGTCCACTACATGATGCAGGTGCGTTTGGTTTTCTCCAATCAATGTTGTTTTTCCGATTACTTTCTTCCACTAGGATCGGTAGTGTACATGAAGCTGTAACACGTTTCTCTATTTCACGAGTGTCGTGAAATAGAGAACGTCTGTTTTGAATTCCATCCCTCAATTGTCAGAGCAGAAAATTTAAAATTTATGTCCTCTACCAGCGGTTGGCGCCCTTCACCTTCCACCGCCTACCCCCACCCACCCCAAAGTCACGGATGCAGTGATGAAATATCTAGACGATTGTACACGGGAAAACAGTTCACTACTTTTCGGGAGATTCTTCTTCATGATCAACCTGGTGGCTGATGATGTTGATCATGATGATCTCGTGACAAGAGACAGTTATTTACAGGCTTGAGATTGTGACTAGTTTATGTAGATCGCCTTCCTCACATTTTTACACGTTGATGTCCGACCACACAGGTGACCGTCCAAGCCACCTGCCTGACGCTGGCCGTGCTGAGTGTTGACCGGTACTGCGCCATTGTCCACCCGGTCTCCTCCATGTCATTCCGGACCAAGAAAGTGGCCAAGATCCTCTGCGCATCCGTGTGGGCAGGTAAGGTACAGAGACTGTCTCTGTATCTATATAGCCGGTATAACCGCCGTTCGGCGTAACACAACAGCTTCGCAGGCACGCGGCGCGGCAGCAGCTGGTTATATTACACCACACGACCCGTCACACCTAACTTTTGCACATCTATCTGCAAGCGTTCAGACTTCTTTAAAACTACACAGAGAAGATGCCCCTACTGTATTTGGTGATAACAAATTCAACTCTACGATAAAGACTGAAAAGCATCAAAGCAGTGTGTGCTTAACAATCCAAGTGTGGCCTTTAGGATCCTTTAGGTCTAGACGGGCCTTCTGTTTCTAAAACAACCCATGAAAAGTGGTTGGTGGTTGGGTTAGAGAGTAATTGTTTTTAGCAATGTTTCGTAACAATATGAAATTGGCGGGACTACTTCAGTGTAGTTGATGATAGGAGGAGGCTAATGGACCAGTTTGACCCAAAATGTTCAATTATGACTTACACGTACGTTTGCAGTCACGAGAAATGACATGCAGTAGTGACTGCAATATTGTTCGGTAAGAGATAAGCAGTCTATACTTTGCAAATAATATTACGCGAATTCTATCCTAGTATACGTACTGCCTACTACTGTTTCTTACATTTAAACCGAATCATAGTCAATGCTATCGCACTAATCATACGTCCTACAATTCAATGTCAATTGTAAGCTTAACTTATCATTGTTAAGAAATACTAGATGTTTTGTCATTAACATCTTGGTGTTTCATGTTGCCGTTGCAGTGTCCGCTCTTCTGAGCATCCCTGTAGCGATGAACTACGATCTGAAGGAGGAAGTCTACTACGGGCGGCGTACGTACTGCGAGGAGATGTGGAGGTCTGTGGCGGGACAGCGCGGCTACATGCTGTACACGGTCCTGCTGGCGTACGTGCTGCCGTTAGCGTGCTGTGGAGCCTGCGGGGTCCTCATCATCCGCCGCCTGCTCACCCGCATGGAGCGGCACCCGGCTCAGCAGCGGAACCAGGCGCGCCAGACCCGCCGCACAACCTGCATCATCGTCAGCGTGGTGGTCATCTTCGCCCTCTCATGGCTTCCCAACCACGCCATCAACCTCTGGCGGGTCTTCAACCTGAATGCACCGATCACAGACGCCATCCACGCCGTGAAGACCGCAGCTCTCATCCTCTCCTACTCCAACTCCGCCGTCAACCCGTTCATCTACACTCTCATCGGGGAGAACTACCGCAACTGCCTGAAGAAGGCCGTACTGTGTTGTAGAAAATCCAACCCTCACTCTCGATTCAGTTCCACTTTCAAGGGATCTAGATTTTCATACTTGAGTAGTTCTAAGAAAAAAGAAAGTGTCAAATTTAGCGTTCGTTTTGCGCCCGTCAGCAAACCACCTTTGGAAATGAAAACGTGAGAAACAGCTCACGTTTCCATACATATCTTTATATCGGACTAAGTGTAGGTGCATGGAGAAATCATCAATAAGCCTACAACAGTGCATGTAAATATTTGAGGCTCCGCGTAAAGCTTTACACTTTTTCAGACAAGCTATCTTCTTACAACAACAACAACAAAAACAACAACTCTTCATTTATTGTAAATGTCAATTTGTTTAGTCAAATACGGAAGAACAAGGTTTTCATCAATCTTTATTCTATTTTATTCCATTATCACGGTTTGGAAGACAGGGTAATACACGTGCATAACCAGCGTTACAAGTTTCCTTCCATACAAACTAAAGACATCATCATCATTATCATAATGTGAGGCACAGTCCAAAGCACAAGTTTTCCAGTATGATCTGTCCTTCATAGCAGATACTAAACTAGACCCTGACAGTCCAATGTCTCTTTCTATAATTATTTTTAAAGTTATGTATGGTCGGCCAACTCTGCGCCTTCCTTATGGCAGCCAGTCCGTCAGTCTCCCTGCAGGCTCGTTACCACGAACCACATAACATGCCCTGCCAGGGTGAGCTGGCGCTGCCTCACCACAGACGAAATGGTTGGGAGGGGACCGTATAGTTGTTTGTTGGTTAAACGGTCTCTCCATGAAACATTATACACCTTTCTTAACATTTTCGTAAAAGTGCCATCCAATTTTTTGCTCTGGGCTACTGTCATAGTCCATGACTCACAACTATACAGTAGAATGGACTCAGTACTGAGTCCATATCAGTACATGCTTTTTAAAACACTTTGGTTTTTGTGTGCTTTCTGATGGGTGCTTTCCATATCTTTTGTAAAGAATGGAGAGAACTCCAATCTTGAGCAATCCTACATTCCATATCTTTCTCAGAATTAGTACATGTGTATAGCCTAAAAGTCTACTACACGCTCGATTCCAGAACCGTCAGACGTAGTTAGTTGCCCGCCGGGAAGATGTTGGGTTTATATGCATGTACTTTGTTTTAGACAATATCAGCAATATATACTACAGTAAGACTCAACAATATCTATACAATCATGTACAATAGAAATCATTACAGTTTATGCAATGAAATATCATTTAAGGGCGACAGTTCAGTGGTGTCTTGAGGCAACACAAGACGCACACCTTCAAGAAGACGCCCAGGTACACAGGAGATACAAGCCGTTACCTTTTGTGGTTGTTTAGCCATGGGTTTGTCTTGTGTATTGGAGCGACATTTGTGACCATGATCTTTGCAACCAACTCCCTAAATGGGGCTGATTTTGCAATGGACACATAAAAACACTTATCAAAATAACACTTCAACTTGCACGTGGACTTCAACTCGCACGTGGACTTTCTACAACCGAACTCGCCAAATGTCAGAATGTGTACATTTTGTAAGAATGATTATGCAAGAAATTAATTTAATATTCTGTTTTAGAATGCTCACTTCCCATAACATGCATGCCCAAATCTCTTTAATTCCCTTACAATTAGACCTGAAATATGCACATATAAGGACAGAATGTTCACGTACACCATATAAAACTACAATGTAATGGAAAAACTCTCTACGACGCAAGGGGTGAAAAAGACTGCAGATATAGATGGAATATAACATAGTTTATTCGATGCTATTAAGTTAGCTATATCAATGCATTTAGGCAATGTTTGACATGAATATGAACAAAGTTCGTTGTTATTGTAAACAAATTCCAAAATATAAAGGGAAAATCCATTTATTTCTCTTTTTTTAAAACTTGCCAGTAGTTGGGGGCGATCACCCTGCCAGTAGCTTTTGGCGATCGCCCTGCCAGTAGGTGGGGGCGATCGTCTTGCTAGTAGGTTTGCTCGATCGGCCTGTCAGTAGCTTTGGGCGATTGCCCTGCCAGGAGTACCTCTGCCTTGTGATCATAAGTAATATACAAATCTGTCATTACAATCAAACTTGTCAGAAGTGTCATAAACATGAAGCTATTAAGGGGAGCAGCGCTGTGTATATTTTTATTTCAGTAAGTAGCACCTTACTTCAGAGTGGGGGAAATAAGTTTATTGAGAACTGATAAGCAGGTACGAGTAGCCATCGGTCTTGTATTTAGGGCATGTGTCTGTTGGGATGTGTTTCCCCAACAACGCTTAACGCTGAAGTCAGTATGACGCATTACCCTACATTCAGCTTTCTCAGAATACACGTAGCCTTTCTGTGGTGATTGAAATGGATTGAAAAGCTTTCCATCCGAATTACGGTAAATCAAACTTTTAGTGTTAAGTAGCTTGCATATAGATGTGGCTTATAGAAAAGGTGACCCATTAGGAACATCCTGCCGAAGTGTCAAAGAGATTTGTGGCCCGGGCCTAGATATCCCGTGGGCTCACTTCCCATAACATGCCCAAATCTCCCCTTCTAAGTGCCCTACAAATAGACTGGAAATACAAAATGTATGTAGAAACCAACTGTTCACATACATTATACTATTCAAAAACTACAATGTTGAAAACCCTGTAAGTTTGTCTACACGTGTTTTGGTAAGAGAGAAAAAGACTTTAGATATAGATGAAATATGGCATAATTTTCAATGTTATCTAACTCAATGCATTAGCCAATGTTGAACAATTATTTCCAACTTCTTACTTCATTGCCTTGAAGTGGTCTCGTGGCCTTGCCTTGAACAATCTCGTTAAAAAAAAGAAACCTTTTCCGCTTGAATCAGCGGCTTGACTTTTAAATTTAGCTCATCTCCTTAAATCTTCCCTGCTGCATTACTTACATACTATCCTCACAATGTTTTCCCACGTCGTCTTTTCCAATCTGTTTTAGGTATATCCTAGGATATGCAAATTGTGTGTAGCGTGTGGCCCGTCATCCTAGTCCCCATATTAACCGTTGAACGGAATGGTATCGTCCAAACACAAGAAACCTCCTGTCATACATAGCCGACCATGGCCTCCCGACCTTCTGAGAAAAGTCACCTGTGTTTGAGCGTTGGTCTGCAAGGTTGACCGACCAATAATAGTTAATTGTTTTTTCTTGGATATACATGTAGATCAGACAGTAAAGGGAGCGACCGGAGCTAGATTAGGAACCCAGCGCCTGCATTACCCTACTTTCAGGAATTGAGTTACTCAACGTAAGTGCACTGGATCTGCTGCGAATGGAATGTATTGAAAGAAAAGCTTTCCCTACGTATTAAGGTAAACCAAACTTTACTGTTTTATTGGTAAGTAGCTGTAATAGATGTCTGCCTTTACAGAGAAGGAGTTTGCACAGGCTTCTTAAACCGGATTAATGGGTGACCCATAACGCTCATTCAGCCAAGGTGCCAAATAGATTTGTGGCCAAAGATATAGCACATGGGTCCACCGCCTTGACCTTCCTCAGATACTGATTACACAAGGTCGACACCTTACTTGTCAATCCTTGTCTGTACCTTTATTACAGCAAATATCTGACCGAATGACCCGGTGATTCTATGTGAATATGTTGGGAAACTTCTGAGGTTGTTGAACTCGGGCGTGTGCTCAAGAACCTGGTCTTGAGTGATCTCTCTCCCCAATGTAGGTTTCTTTACAAGGGCCTCTGATGTTCTGATCCTCGGTCTCACTGGACAAAGTAAAAATCTTGGACATGGAGCCAGACTTTTTTCGCTAGAGGGATAAGAGAAGCCATCTACATCAGAGCTTTACAACCATCCCTGAACAGAGGCGGTGGGACTGTTATATATAGCAGTAAACTAGTTCAACTTGTGCAGCATTATTATCATTCTCGATGCATGTCGAATGTTGATCATGAACGTGGAGGTAGTTAATAAGTTACCACCATATGCATCCCTAATCGTAATGTAAAAGATGATGCCTTCAGACCCCATAGGGGGTATATAGTCGAGGGTGATGTACCTGGCAGTCTTTTCATACCCCCGTCATATTACATGTATATACGATCTTCGGACGTACTTCGCGATCGCAGGAAGGTCGGCTGATTTTATGATCATAAGATGGTCTTGCGTATTTTTCGCCCCAAAACTGTCCCTGTCACATATAAGCGAGGCTCGTGCGATTGTCTGTGAATAAATCTATGATAATGAACCTCCCATGACCTCTTGCACGCGGACAAGGTAACATAAAACGTTCCTAACTAGAGTTCGGCGACCTCATACCTCCATGAAAATTTCGAGCTTTTGTTAATTTTATGCAAATGACTTAACATTAACATGATTTATGCATGGTGGTGTTCATCATTGAATAACGTACAGTACACATGTCACAAGTAAAATTCCTAATTCAGATCATTAAGTTGTTTTGCAATTTTTGCATAAATTATGCAAATAAGTCCCTCATTTGCATAGGGGGCCCCAAATCTAATCATTTCCAGCTTTCATCACACACTACCAACACACCAAGTCTGAAACCAATCCACCCAGCCGTTCTTGAGTTATTTTGTTTACACACACACAGACAGACAGACACACACACAAACGCAGGGTAAAATATAACCTCCGTGACATTTCATGGAGGTAAAAAGGCAAGAGATCAATAAATGTTGCTTATTTGTTGTCGGAATCTTTTTAACAAATGAATGGAATGCGCGGGCATAATAGAAATGACACAAGAAAGAAAAATGTGTAACAAAGCCAGCCTGCATACTACCCTGGGGCCATATTGTCAGAATTATCCTCACATTCTCAGAAATTCAATATTTGTAAACAAAAGGAAGTCGGGAAGTCACGTAGCCCGAACGTCGCCCGACTGACGGGCGTTCGCCATCCGATTTTCGCTCGATGATTAATAGCTAGGTCTGTGCTGGATTGACGTACGACTATCCATCACATGTCGCACGATTTGCACGCACGATCTGCGACTCGGTAACGAGTGCTGCGATCTCAGAGATTTCCTGCGACATGTCGCTTATGTTTCGCTGCACCGCGACCATCGTACGACCCCTGAAAATCGCCAGGGATCCCTAAAAATCGCAAGATAATAGTGAGAACATCGGACGTCTTACTTACGAAAATGTCATTTAGAGCTCGTAGACTAGTATTCCGATCGATTTTCGTCTAATGTGACGGCGCTATTAAATTAATACTAGAGTTCGGCGACCTCATACCTCCATGAAAATTTAGAGCTTTCGTAACTTTCATGCAATTGACTAACACATTAACATAATTTATGCATGGTGTTGTTCATCATTGACTAACATACACATGTCACAGTTATAAAATTCCCATTATTAATCATAAAGCGGTTTTGCAATTTTTACATAAATTATGCAAATAAGTTCCTCATTACCATATTTGGTATCTGCTTATATTCCACCTATCGTAATTAACATGTGTTACATGTATTGAGGTCCAGTTATTGAAAACAATGGAACTATACAATTTCCTCATTAATTATGCAAATTAAGTCCTCATTTGCATAACATGTATATCATTATGAACATCTTTGTCTAAGCTACCCGCATGCCTAAAATGCAGGCAATCCATCGTTTCTTTCTGCAGTTATCCTCTTTGGAGTGTCTTGACAAAAACACCCATGCAGTTCCACAATTAAATGTTAGGGGGCTGAAACTTGCCCCACTTTTTCATGACACCAAAAGCTATCTACCACCAAAATATCAAGACCATAGCATGTCTGGAACAAGAGATACATTGAAAAAATGCTATAATAGAATATTCTCATTAATTATGCAAATGTACTCCTGTTTTGCATAATTAGTATCTTATCTTGTAAAACATTGTCTAAGGTACCTACATACCAAAAATGATGAAAATCCGTTGTTCCCTTCTTGAGTTATCGTCTTCAGAAGTTTTTGACAAAAATGCCCCTGCTTTCCCAAAACTAGACGCTAGGGGGCCCAAACTTATGTCACTTATTTCTGAGCACAAGAGCTATCTAAAACTTCAAAATCGTGACCATAGCTTGCTCAGAACACGAGATAGCAAACCCGGAAGTTGCGCTGCAGTACCAAGGGAAGCCGCTAGGGGGACGAAAATCTAATCATTTCCAGCTTTCATCACACCCTACCAATACACCAAGTATGAAACCAATCCACCAAGCCGTTCTTGAGTTATTTTGTTTACACACAGACAGACAGACAGACACACAGACAGACAAAC